>NC_079447.1:22918961-22966461 GCF_903798145.1 Danio aesculapii | reverse complement strand
TGAGGGCAAAATTATGAGCCCTCCTGTGCAATTTTTATTCATTTTCAAATATTTTATGTTTATCAGAGCAAGGAATTTTTCACAGTATTTCCAATAATATTTTTTCTTCTGGAGAAATCTCATTTGTTTTATTTTGGCTAAAATATAAGCTGCTTTAAGTTTACATTATTTACATTATTATTAGCCCTCATAAGCAATATTTTTTTCCCATTGTCTAGAGAACAATCCAATATTATACAATGACCTGCCTAATTACCCTAACTTGCACTTTAAGCTTAATACTAGTAACTAGAAAAATATCTAGTAAAATATTATGTATTGTCGTCGTGGCAAAGATAAAAGAAATCAGTTATTAGAAACTATTAAGTTATTAAGACTATTAAGTTGAGAATTGTGTTTAGAAAATCTTTTCCGTTAAACAGGGAAAAAATATTAATTAATTAATTTAACAGGAGGGCTAGTAATTGTGACTTGGTCAACTGTATATTAAATTGTAATTGTGACTTGTGACAACTGTATGTTAAACCTATGACAACATTGATTATATCCTGGTAATGAACATGCACAATATTGTTATCATGGGTTCTTCAAAATACAGTGAATAATTATTCATTATTTAATTTCTTAGAGTGCTTTTTAATATTGTACAAGTAGTGTTCATAACAGTGTCAAATGCTTGGAGACATAATTGGTTAGCATATTAGTTCAAACATGAACATATTCACATGATGGTCTGGCCTAATAAATGCAAAAATATTTAAAATTATGCAACTATTTATTGGCATATTATAAGTTAAGACTGCAATAAGGCTCCGATAGTTAGCATTAGTTAATATAACTAAACTCACGATTAAAACCACAAGAGCATTTATTAGTCTTGGGTGATTTTAATTCCCAATGAAATCCATTAAATTCCCAATAATACCCATTAAAAATCATAGTCATAACTATTTTATTAAATGTAGTTAGTAACTAATTCAAATCAGGAGTATTTTAAAAGTAACAACGTAGTAACTACTAAATTTGGTCTTTTTTTTAATTGTTGATTCTAACTAACATTTACTAATGAGACTTTAAAATCAAGTGTTACCAGGGCTTAATTTGTGCCGGAACAAGCCGGATCCGGCATCTCTGAAATCTGACCCAGCCACCTCATTTTACCGATCCCCTACCTCACACGCACCACAGCCCCGCTCTTCACTTTCATCCGCGACACCTCTCCCTTCTCTGGTAACGTGCCGGATTCGTTGCCCTGGTCTGTTCCGGGATCTCGTCATTTACAAATTAAGCACTGAGTGTTACCCATTGTATTTTGGGGCGTACTCACACTAGGTACAGTTGCCCTGAACCATGCCGAAGCGCGATTCTGTGTATTTTATGAAACATGATATAAAGTGCTCACTGCTTGTTTTTGGAAACATCAATAACAATTTTAAATCTATATTCACTAAATCGAATCGAGAATCGAATTGAATCATTACATTTTAATTAAAACCCAACCCCACCAGAAGGTCCTGCAGATGTTGGGCAGTGTTGCTTTCTCAAAAACACCACAATAAAGCAATTAAGAAGCCGTGATGACAGGGAAATGTTATAGTATCTGTAAGGATGTCTCTGAATGTCTACGAGAAAGGAGAAATGTGGTGAGCATTTTAAAACAGGTGGGTATTCAGAATCTGAATGAAAAGGATTCATTCTCCAGCAGGGCCTCCTGTAGGCTTTCAGAGGAGAGCTTTGAAAACATTCAGATGGCTTTAGGACCTGCGCTCTTGTGTTAATGAAGCACACAAAGAGAGAGAGAGAGACAGAGAGAGAGAGGAAATATGTGTTTAATTAGCAAACGGTCTCGTTAACTGACTATTAAACTTCTGATTACAGTGTGGAGCTTCACTGAAATGGAGTTTGAGAACTGAATTAAAGTAAGACATTTATTCAAGTGCGATGCTTGATGATTCTTTGCTCTGATATTATCATATATTTCTGTAATAAGTTGTACTAAGAACAAAATACACTATGAACTATACGTATTTCATCAAGTATATATGTGTATGTTAGTATTGTTAGCTTACTGTCAGTTTAGCATTGTATAATTTTGTATAATTTACTTAAAATTAATGAATGAATAAATTATTGAATAATTTGGAAAACTTTCATATTGTGATTTATTGATGATTTATTGATGTAGGTTGCTGCCAGAAGTGTTGTTAGCGAGGCCAACAGGGGGCGCTCAACCTGCAGTCTGTGTGGGTCCTAACGCCCCAGTGTATTGATGGAGACTCTATACTGCTCAGTGAGCGCCGTCTTTAGGATGAGACGTATAAACTGAGGTCCTTAAAAAATTCCAGGATGTTCTTCGAAAAAGAGTAGAGGTTTAACCCTGGCATTCTGGCCAAATTAGCCTGCTAACCGTCCCTATATCATAATTGGCTTCATCAATCTGTCTCCTCTCCACCAATCAGCTGGTATGTGGTGTGCTGTCTGGTGCAATATGGATGCCATCGCGTCATCCAGGTGGATGCTGCACACTGGTGGTGGATGATGAGATGCCCCCCACCATTGTGTAAAGCTTTTTGAGTGACAAGAAGTGCTATATAAATGTAAAGAATTATTATTATTATTATTATGTTATTTATTTGCTTATTAAATTTAGAATAACTTATTACAATTGTATCAGTCAATACTACTAATAATAGTGATTATAAACCTAGTAATAATAAATATAAATATATGTAAATATAAATAAATATTTATTGTGTATTATAATAATAATAATAATAATAATTACAATAATAATTTTAAATAATCTAAAATAATGTAATAATAATAATAAAATAAAATTGGGTATATATATATATATATAGTTTTATTATTATTTATAATATTAATTATTTATATTGTTATATTATTATTTAATTAATGATATGCTTATACTTCACAGTGCTTTGTTGTTAGTTGAACTTGTTAAAAACAGTACTTTTTTTGCAATATATATTTTTTTTTTTCATTTTTACTGTATTTTAATTAAAATGTTAAGTTTTATGACTGATTTGACCGGTTGCACTCATGAAGCCACTTTGTAATGCTTAGCATTGCCACACATTTGGCTATAAAGGTTAAATGTCACAAGCTCTCCGCTGACGTTCTCTGATATTTCACACATGCAGGAGCACAGTTTCAACTGTTTTGAGAGGCGAATAGCTGCATGGTTGCGTGATTGTTGTAGCGTCCAGACCCAGATACCAGAGAGTGAGTTATTCCCCGCACCGTGACCTGATTAATTGAGAATGTCTGAGGTTTGTCTGAGGGTTGTGTTCAGGCTCCAGTCGCCCGCCCAACCTCATCCATCTCAAAAGCTGGTGTCTAAAGGTTGGCCTCTGAAACGCTGACCCTTCGCCTCAGATGCAGACAAAAAGTCAGTGTGCTTCAGTTGATTGAATGAGAGCGAGTGCAGGATCAGGAGGTAAAGATAGCAAGCAAGAGACAAAAAGAGACAACATTTAGACAGCTTGTTTTTTTTTTTAATAACTTTTGCATTCGTTCATATTTTTGTAATCAGAGATTGCAGGAGTTGGCTATAAAATAGTTCATGCATTTTTTTATGAAGAGAACAGATGAATGGAGACTGAGTTGTACCACACATGAAGTAGATGAATGTTTAGTTTTTCTTATTTAAAGAAATCTTCAAAAATCTCTTTGATTTCTAACATTTCAATGAATTTCAGTTAGATTGTAGATATCATATTGGGTAAAAATAATAATAATAATAATAATAATAATAATAATAATAATAATAATAATAATAATAATAATAATAAATACTAATGCAAATTATTGTTTATAATATTTATTATAATATTTGTATTAATAAACAAATACACAGTAGAATTGTTGTTGTTGTTGTTGTTGTAATAATAATAACCATAAGAAATTATAAAAAAATAATTAGTTAATAAAAAGTTTAAAAAGTTGTTTAATAAGTTTCTTTTAATCAGTGCATATAATAATAATAATGATGATAATAATAATAATACGTATTATTATTATTATTATTATTTAAATTTATTGTTATTATTGGTGGTAGTTTAAAAATATATTTTTGAAATGTTTTTGAGTAAATTTTTATATAATAATTCACCAACTAGAAATTATAGAAGTTACAGTAGTACAAATAAAATATAAATAAAATATTAGAATATTGTATATGAAAAAGATCACAATGGATCTTGTAAATTTAAACAATGATGATGATAATGATAATAATAATAATAATAATAATAATAATAATAATAATAATAATAATAATAAATAGTAATGATTATTATAATTATAATTATAATAATAATAATAATTATTATTATTATTATTATTATTATTATTATTATTATTATTATTATTATTGGTGGTAGTTTTAAAATATATTTGTGAAATATTTGAGTAAATTTGTATGCAATAATTCACCTATTAGAAGTTACAGTAGTACAATTAAAAATGTAAAATAAAAAAATTAAATATAAATAAAATATTAGAATATTGTATATGGTAAAATCACTATGGACCTTCTATATGTAAATAGTAATAATAATAATAATAACCTTATCATCATCACCATTATTATTATTATTATTATTATTATTATTATTATTATTATTATTATTATTGTTATTATTATTGGTGATAGTTTTGAAATATATTTGTAAAATAATGTTTTATCAGTAAATTTGTATACAACAATTCACCTACTACTCAGCCCTCTGCTATTAACTATAGAAGCTACTGTAGTAAAATTAAAACTAACATTGCAATATATATTACAATATTGTATATGAAAAAGTCACAATGGATTTTATATATTATTAAACAATAATAATGAGAATACTAAAGCATGATTGGTACATTAAACAGATCCCACGCCTATATTTTAAATACGTGGAATAAGTATATTATTAGAAGTATAACTGTGAATAGAGCCAAATGCTCATGTCCAAAGATTGGCCTCAGAATTAAATGCTGACCCTTCGCCTCAGACAAAAATTCAGTGTGCTTGAGTTGATTGAGTGAGAGCGAGCACGGGATCAAGAGAGAAAGATAGTGAGCCGGAGACAAAAAGAAGCAACATTTAGACAGCTGCACACGCACTGCCATGTATCCATGTCTGTCAGAGGAAGATATTTCTGTCTTCTTAGTGCAGGCCATCTCGATGTCATCACCGTCACCCCACTGTCGTTGGCTAAAAAGGCCTGTCCGTGTGTGTGTGCCTGAAGTACAGCGTGTGCTGGAGTTAAAGGGCTCTGCTGGACCCGCTTTAATTGGAGTGCGTCAGTCAGGCAGCTTGACTCATTGAAAATGACTGGGAGCAGTGCACTTAATAGGAAAGCAGAGAGGAATGACAATAAGGTCATGATAGCAACACGGCCAATGGTGACGATCACATTCCTGAGGCCACACTGCTTTCCTGACTTATGAGTGGCAAAGACTGACTGTGGCTGTGGTGATGGACACAGAGGTTGTGTTGAATGTTCTCATTGCTCGTCATTTAAAGATCATCGTCATATTTTTGTTATTATTGGTTATTTTATTTATTCATTAATTTAGTTGTAATTTTATATTCAAACAGTAGGAAATTAAAATCAAAAATAACATAAAAACAATGGCTGTTTCTCAGTTCTAAGAATGCAGATAGTGGACTTGTGTTCTTGTGGAGACCGGTCTTGCCAGGTTACCTCGGGAGAACGATATACGAAGACCGCGAAAACACAGAATGTGTCCGGTGAGAAATGAGATGCGGCGTTCTTTCTGATGGTAACATGACCTTCATGTCTTTTTAACAGTAAATTATTTAAACATTTAAACATATAGATTTATTGCTGTTCCCTTTTTCAATATATACATTTAGAATAGTATATTACAGTTGTATTAATACTACTAATAATAGGTATAATAAACCTAGTAATAATAAATATAAATGTATGTAAATGTAAATAAATATTTAATGTGTATTATATAATAATAATAATAATAATAATAATTTAAAATATTCTAAAATAATATAATAATAAATTAAATTATATGTAATGTAAATGATAATAAATTATAAATATAATTTATATAAATAAATATAAGTTTACCTTTTATAATTAAATATTGAAAATAAATGTTATTGTTTTTTATTAATTTAAATAATAAAATTAATTTATTGTTTTATTATTATTTTTCATATTTATTATTTATGTTATATTATTGTTTAATTAATGATATGTTTATACTTCTCAGTGCTTTGTTCCTATTTAAACTTGTTAAAAACACTACTTTTTTAACATAATTATTATTATTTTTTGCATTTTTACTGTATTTTAATAGGTTTTCTGACTGGTTTGACTGGTTGCACTATTGAAGCCACTTTGTAATGTTTAGCATTGCCACACATTTGGCTATAAGCTCTCCGCTGATGGTGACATGATCTTCACGCATTTTTAATGAAAAAATTATTTAAACATTGCAGCATACATACAACGATTTGTTTTTCCCCTTTTCAATATAAATACTAATGCATAAGAACCTTACAAATATACTTTGCACAATACAAATAAAACAGATTTTAAAACGAATTTCCGCAAATAAACAGCCTTAATGTGCCTTTTTTAAGATTTTCATGTTAATGTTTACTTTTACTGTCGCTTTTAGGGAAACTTCTGAGGTAAATAAGTTATATCTCTGAACTTCAGGGGGGAACTTAATTGTTTTATGTTCAGTCCACTTAAATTTGTAAAAACAAATAAGTTAACTTAATTCCTTTGAGTTGTCCCAACACAACAACAAGTGCACCTCCTTTATTCAGCCGTAGTGATTCTAGGTATTCTCCAGCGAGGTTTCCGCTCAAGTCTGCATCCACGCATCCTCAATATCAAGAACACATATGGGAACTTTTTAGGCATCCTCCATTCGTGCGATCTTGAGGAGCTTTGGTCTTTGGAACTGGGCTTTGACGGTTGATGTTGACATTACATGAGGACGCAAGAACGCTAAAGAACGCCTATTGAGAAACAGCCATTAGGAAATTAAAATAATTGTTTTAATAATAATAACAAATAACAATGATGATGACAGATAATAACAAAATTTTGGCAATCTTTAAATGACGGGCAATGAGAAGGTTCAACACAACGTCTATGTCCATTGCCACGGTCAGTCTTTGCCACTCATAAGTTAATAAGTTAATAAATAACTTTAGTATTGTTTATGTTTTATTTAATATTATTTGTTATTTGTTATTTTTATGTATGTATTTTTACATACCATCAGTCCATAAATATGTTCATATATTAAATTAGTCCTTCTTCTTCTTCTTCTTATTCTTCTTCTTCTTATTCTTCTTCTTATTCTTCTTCTTATTCTTCTTCTTATTCTTCTTCTTATTCTTCTTCTTATTCTTCTTATTCTTATTCTTATTATTATTATTATTATTATAGGATTAAAATCATATTGGCCAAAAATACACAAACAAATAAATACATAAATAATAATAAAATTATAATAATATAATATTTATCAATTATTGTTATTATTTGTGTAAATATGCAAAAGGTAATTGTTAGTGTTTATCAATGTATCTTATTTTAGAATTGTTGTGTTGTGGTTTTAAAATATATTTGTCTATTGGCCTTAAATTAGAAAAATTCTACAATATTTTATTATTCGTGGCTTTAATTTTTTTTTAACTATGTATTCTTCTCTAAATATTTTTCTGTACTTTTATGAAGCATCAAGCATAAATAATATAAAATAATATTTCTAAGATATTTAATTCTGAATCTACTACACTACTATTTGTACTAACAGTACTACTACTACTACAACTAATAATAATAATATTTATACTATTTTATTCTTTCTGTCTTTGGTGACAATGGCAATATTTAGTTTTTTTTTTATCATTTGTATGTATGTAGCAGCCTTGTTTACAGTCTCACTGACATGCACAATGTGCTGAAGTGTCAGTGACATCTGAACTGAAATGAAAGCAGAATGCAAAGAGATTTCTAGTGTCAGTGTGCCAGCACCTCTCGCATGCCGCAGGTTAGATTGATGGCTTCAACCTGCTGTTGACTTGCATCTGATGGAGCATGCATTTCTCAAAGTCTGCCACTGATGTTTGCTTCTGTAGATTTCTTGTTTTCGTGTAAATGTGAACACATAAACTAAAAGAGAATCTCATGTTACACGTGACATCATTTGTAAGGCACATATATGACACATTTATTTTAGTGTGTTGTCAGAAATGGAGACATTAGGTTCGGGGTTTCCCAATGCCTGCCTTGTGGTTTTGTGGTGAAACATGAGGTGGGTGTTTATGTTCTTTAGGTTAAAGCGAGGCACTGCAGCCAAAAACATGCACCTGTTGATTTTGACATTTTATGTTTTTTGCTTATTAGCCTCATAGACAGAAAAATATCCAAAAACACACTGTCAAGTCGTTTTTTTTTCACATTTGATCAATTTGTGCCTGTAGATTTCAATTACAATACATATTTTCTAAAAAGGCATTTTAAAGACAAATTTTTCACCGACAACGAGGAATACATCTCTTTAGCAGCACTTCAGTTTTATTCTCCAAAAGAAAAAGAAAAAGAAAATCATTTTTGGAAATTAATTTTTATGTTTGTTGAAATTTTGGTGATAAATATGAATTTTAGAATCTCTTTTTATCTAAAAATGCTTTAACTTTTGAACATGGCTTTTTCATGCATGGTTAATTTTTAATGCTATATATATATGCACATTAGTGAATGTTTAATGAAAAATTGCCTCATTTGCATTTATGCAATATTTCTTGTAATAATACAAAAAGTTTACAATTCCTAATTTAATCAATCAGCCAAGCAAGTAGAGTGATAACCAGATATGGGTGTAGTGTGTTCCACAGTAATGCGTTACTGTATTCTAATGACATTATTGAGGAACGCATAAATATAACGCGTTACATTTTAAATTTGTGTAATTTGATTACATTTAAACTCAATGTAATTGCGTTACTCCATTACAAATGTAAT
Organism: Danio aesculapii; assembly: GCF_903798145.1. Lineage (NCBI taxonomy): Eukaryota > Metazoa > Chordata > Actinopteri > Cypriniformes > Danionidae > Danio > Danio aesculapii. The sequence goes on along the minus strand of NC_079447.1, from coordinate 22,957,414 downwards.
TTTTGGAAGGAAAAAAATGCATGTTTTAAATCACGTTTTCTGCTGCAACGTCAGTTAATAAGCATGCGCTTTTAAGTTGCTGGAGAACGTGAGCTGAAATGGTTGCTGTCAGAGTAGTTGCTTCTTCAAGTGGAAGTACAGACATTACTTCGATTTTTATTGAGCGTAAAAACAAAATATAACTGAAATGCAGTCTATGTCCAGTCTCTAAAGAGCCTTTCGGCTGATTTGAACTCGACCAGCAACTTGTTTAGCACTTGAATAGAAAGCATTCTACGACAATACTTGTCGCCAAGGAGGACAACGACACCCAAAAACAGGGCGGCTCAACTCAGCCCAACCAGGCTAAATTGATAGGGAGTGAAAGTAACTTCTGAATGTTAAGAGAAGCGTAGCTGCGTTTGTGGCTGTTCACATATTGTGTCTTATTGGATGCGCATATTGCACGCGCTAGCGTTTCCCAGGCGCAATCAGTTGAAAACTGCAAGTCACATGACAGAACTGATCGATCAGCTTCATACTTTGGAATATACACATTTAGGTAGACTAATTACCTCAGACAAACACAGAATACCTAAACACTGTGGTGCTTTTTCATACTATGGATGTACATGATAACAGGTATCAAACAGGTTTGGAAAGAGTGAATGATGAGAGAATTTTAAGTTTTGGATGAACTATTTAAGTATTTTGAATATGTCAAGGTGCTGTGATCAACCCACTGTAATTTTTTTATCTGAATATTAAATCCCTAAAAGAGCTGCATTTTGTATTTTTATAGGTATATTTTACGTTTTAAAAGTAACTTCAAAGTAAAGTAATTAGTAATCTGATTACTTTTTACATTAAGTAATTAGTTATGTAATCAGATTACAATTTTCCAGTAGTAATCAGTCATTTGTGATCTATTACTTTTTAAAAGTAACTTACCCAACACTGGTGATAACTATACGTTATTGTTTTATACCCTGTTCACCTGCAGTGTCTTTCCTTAACAGTCTTATGTGTGGATGAAATTAGTCTCACTGGCTATGTTCAGATGAGCTGCAGAAATCTCCTCCTTTCTTTCTCTGTCTCTCTCTCTCTGAGCTGCAGGGACATGCCAGTATTTTCATTCTTAACTTCAGGCATTTCCGAGCTCTAACAAAGGGAGAGCGAGGTGATGAAACCAGGGTGGAAGCTGTTTTCCTAAAGCACCAAATTATTTTTCTGTGTGAGAGTAGATGCTCATTTCAGGCAAAAGCTTTATTAACCCGCATATGTTTGAATTCTGGATGTGTTTTATGTAAAACTAATCTCTGCATGGTTAAATATATCATTGCAGGTAATGTTGAACTGCAAAGATCATAATTGTAACAACTAGGTTTATGAATAATTTAATATAATTAACATCATTTACCTTTTTTTTTTTTTGTATCTGCCCAATTTATCCAAACATCCCTGATTGATTAGCTTAAGTAGTGAAAAATCTCTCTTTTACCCGTTGTGTTCTGTTTGGGCGAGACCTGTCAACACTCCCACAGACAGTCTCATGTGCTCTGCAGACCCACAGAGCCTTTTTGGGACTTAAAAAATCTGTCCAGCCCAAGTCTCAGAAAATGTCTGAAATTCAACTTTTGCTTTCGCTTTCTAAAGCTCGTATGCGTTTTTGCATTATCTTTTTTACTTAAACCTGCTTTCGCTTGGCTTTACAGCTGGTGCATAGTCATGAGAGCGAGAGAAACGTTAAATAGTTCTTTTAAAAATAATTTTTTTTATCTAAATGACTCAGAAAAAACTTTACTATATACTCAGGAAGGATGAAATGACTAGTCTGAACTGGCTGGAAAATATACAGTTGAAGTCAGAATTATTAGCCCCCCTCTGAATTTTTTTTTCTTTTTTAAATATTTCCCAAATGATGTTTAACAGAGCAAGGACATTTTCACAGTATATCTGATAATATTTTTTTCTTCTGGGGAAAGTCTTATTTGTTATTAGCTCCTTTAAGCTTTTTTTTTTTTTTTTTCAATCGTCTACAGAACAAACCATCGTTATACAATAACTTGCCTAATTACCCTAAGCTGCCTAGTTAACCTAATTGGCCTTGTTAAGCCTTTAAATGTCACTTTAAGCTGTATAGAAGTGTCTTGAACAATATCTAGTCAAATATTATTTACTGTCATCATGGCAGAGATAAAATAAATTAGTTCTTAAAACTATTGTGTTTAGAAATGCGTTGAAAAAAATCTTCTGTCCATTAAACCGAAACTGGGGAAAAAATAAGCAGGGGGGCTAATAATTCAGGGGGCTAATAATTCTGACTTCAACAGTATGTACACCATCAGTAATGATTAATCAAAGCATTTGCCTTATTCAAATAATCTTTTAATCTTGTAATTATGACATTTTTTTTTTGAGATATAGTCTGTTTTTATTCCCACTTCTGTCATTTATTTTTCATTTGCTGATTATTTCATTAATTTGACGATGTTAATATATTACATAGGCTGTTTTATATACATATCTAAAATGCTTGGCATTCAAGTTTGCTTTGAACACGAAAGAGAGTGAGAAGCAGATTTTACCTGTCAGTGGGTGCACATGGCTCCTGTATTTACTTTAACCCGTTGAAAGGAAACAGTGTATAACAGTGTCATAATAAATAAAATTGTTGTTAAAAAGGTTATTATGTAATGTTTATCGCATATAGTTAACTATTTATGTGATGTGGGTAAAATCCTGCTACAACTGCAAGTGTATTTCAAAGCTGTGGGAAGCACTGACACATATACATGTATATGGTTTATGATGATTCTCCATATGATGTAATGTATTTTAAATGGTAAAAAAGAGCATATTATATGGTTTGGCAGGCATGCGCTGATGCTGTATATCAAATTGACCTACAAAGACGTAATTGTGACATTTATGAATAACACCTCAGAGTGTCAACATGGCAGCTTGACCCTACATAAGATATCGTGAAAAACATCCTTGGTTTAACCTGTTTTTCTAACAACTCAATGTTGTGTTATGGGTCCAACTGACCTGCAGGAGAACATAATGACAACAGTTCAAGCAGTTTCTTTACAGTAAACCCTGACTTTTTTCTATCATGAAGACAAGTCTTTACTTTTAAGATTTGTTTTAAATTCTTCTTGACCCAAAAGCAGAAAGCACAGTTTAAATATCACGCTCTGAAAATGTCAAAAAGGCAAAAAAGCGTAACACTAGTCTGAATGCCACATCAGCAGCACATCTACTCCCCCATTTAACACTCAGCGCTTTACTGTCATTTTTTAACCAGCGGTATTGGAAAATTACAAGCTCCTGCTCAACTCAAGTCACCATATTGTTTTTAATCCGCTTTGGAAAGCGCTTTCCTCCTGTGTAAACCGAAGCGCAATCCCACTCATTTTAGCCTGAGTTGCGCTCAATCTTCTCCCATTGACCACTGGAAAAGCTCCTGCTGGGGATTGACAAGGGAGAGCCTTTGACAGCCGGATACCAATAAACAGGGAATTGCCCTTCCAGAGAAAATAGCTCAGTAATTGTTGGGTACGTTGAAGCTGGGCCGCAGAGAAAAAGGCTGGAGTGGCCTGTGTGTTTTTGTGGCTCTGTGTCTGCTCCACTTGGCCCGCTGGTGAAGCTCAGCTCAATGCTTTAGTGGTCGGCAGGTTTGGCCGTCTGCCTGTAGAACTGCAGTTTGAATGAAAGGGGCCTTGTGAACTTTTGGGCTACTGTGGCATTTTCCAGCTGCTGAGCGAAGTAATTAAAAAATCTTCTGCTGTATTGCTGAGACGTGTCGAGTTACTGTTTGCTGGGGGACACATTTTGAGAGTAGATATTGGGAACAGTAGAAATGCGGTTTAAGTTTCTCTGTTTATCCAGCTTGATTCTTGTTCTTTTCGTATCGATTTTCTCATGTTTTTTTGCCGGTTTGGTGTGCGTGCGTTTGCAGTTTGTGTCATTAGATCTTTGGCTCAGTCAATCTGTTTACTTGGAGGAATGCATTTTTAAGTGTGTTTGATGTAATGTTTGTATTTAATTCATACTGTGTCTAAAAAGAGGGATTTTCTTATTTCGAAACTCTCCGACAGTATTAATCTAGGATTTCTGTGGTCAGAGGAGAAGGGACATTTTTGGGGAATTTATTCATTCATTCATTTTCTTTTCGGCTTAGTCCCTTTATTAATCCGGGGTCGCCACAGCGGAATGAACCGCCAACTTATCCAGCACATGTTTTACGCAGTGGATGCCCTTCCAGCCGCAACCCATCTCTGGGAAATTGGGGAATTTAATTAAATTTATTTTTATTCTATACATAATAATATTAATAATAATGTAAAATGTAGTAATGCCATTGTTGTAATGTTATAATAATTGTTATTATATAATAGTGGTGATGATTAAAAATAATAATAATAATAATAATAGATAGTAGGAATAATAATAATAATAAAAATAAATGTAGTAGTAATACTACTAATAATAAATGTTTTAATTTAAAAGTAATATTAACTATTCTATAGACCATAGTAATATTTAAAAACTATTAATCTAAAAATAATAAAGAAATTAATAATGTTTATAATTAGTTGATTAGAGCACTTGATAAAATGCAAAGTAATAATAATAATAATAATAATAATAATAACAATAATACTAATAATATTTTTTAAATATAAAAGTTTTATTAACTGCTATGTAGACCATAGTAATAGTTTAAAAATATTAACCTAAAAAATTAACTAATAATATTTATAATTAGATGATTAGAACACTTAATAAAATGCAAAATAATAATGATAATATAATAATAATAATAAATTATTTATTACACTTAATAAAATGAATAATAATAATAATAGTATTATCAATCAATAATTTAAAATAATTTAGTCATAATAACAATAACAGCAGTAATAATATTAATATTATTATTATTAATAATAATATTTTTAAAATAAAATTATAATTTATTACTTAAAATATAGACCATAATAATGATTTGAATAAAAATATTAACCTAAAAAATAATTAATAATATTTATAGTTAGATGATTAGAAAACGTAAAAAAATGCATAATAATAATAATAATAATAATGATAATAATAATAATAATAATGAAAATTATAATAATGATAGTAGTAGTAGTAGTAGTAGTAGTAGTAGTAGTAATAATATTCATAAATTGTTTAAAATAATTAATAGTAATAATAATACTTTTTAAATATAAAAGTATTATTATTAACTAATATATAGACCATAGTAATAATTAAAAAATATTAATCAAAAAAATAATTCATAATATTTATAATTAGATGATAAGAACACTCAATACTATCACTAGTAATAATAGTAATCAATTATTTAAAATAATTTAGAAGTAGTAGTAGTAATAATAATAATAATAATAATAATAATAATAATAATAATAATAATATATTTTTATTATATTTTTAATATATATAAAGTATTATTGTTAACTAATATATAGACCATAGTAATGGTTTAAAAATTATGAAACTCAAAAAGAAATAAATAATATTTATAATTAGATTTAAAATGAATTTAATATTAATAATACATTTTTAATATATTATTATTATTATTATTATTATTATTATTATTATTATTATAACAATCTTTTTGTTCACTCTATATACTTAAACATTACCATGCAACGAATATTTATTGTTGTTGTCTAAACAAATGATTGAATGTGCACACAATCCCTGAAACCAGTTTTCAGCTAAATCTGTATCCAGAATCATGAGCATAGAAAAGGATGTATCTTCTATCTTGCTCACTAACACGAGCTTGTTCTCCCTCGCCGATGACCCTCTCAGAGTGTTTCTTGCCTCTACAGTTACTGAGTAAATGAAAGCGGCTGAAAACACGGTGACAGATGTCTTACATCACTCTCCTGCGATTGGCTGCGAGTTTTTTATTGTCTGTGTGAAGTCTCATTACCCACAGGCCCTGGAAAACAGCCTAATAAGGCACACAACAGTCTGCGCTTTCTATTGAACTGTACTGAGAAAAAGAAAGGTCTGCACATGTAAAGACACCTGCTTGCTAATTTGTATGTCCACAGAATCTTCATGTTGGGCTTCTTTTTTCAAGTCAGAGCAAATATATGCTCTGATTTTGATGCAGAAAACCAATTGGGGAAGAAAAAAGATGTCCCTCCAGCGGGTTGAGCCCTAAATGAATTATTCAGATCTCCATGTTGTGTGTGTTTTGCTGGTCCTTTCTGCTTAATGGCATCTTTTATGGTGCGTGCATCAGAGATGAGTCCAGATGCAAGACAGCCCTGTATTCCAGCTTTCTGCATTGCTTGAGAAACAAAGCTTAAAATGCTGGAATTCATTTCACTTTTAGCGTCCCCCCTTAATAAACGATTCGCAAATCAATGGCTGCTTTTGTCATGTAATTTGTTTCCGCGCTCAGTTTTGTGATAATGTTTTGCAAGCAAGGCTCTTTGGATCAATATGAGATTGAGGGGGGAAACAAAAGCCTGGCTTCTATTTTTCTCTTCAAATATTTGGAAAATGATGCAGTTGGTGCATTATCTCATCCAGAACAATTTAGCTTCATAATGGGGAGCTAGTTTCTGTTCAGATAGGCATAATAGCAGTGAGTTTGAACATGCAAATGGAATAAAATCCATGTTAAAATGAATTAAAATTCTGTTTGCATGATTGATCTTTCACTGATTATTCTTAATTATGTTTAGGATATTGTAAATGCTGTAAAATGGCTTTTTATCTGGTGAAAGTCCAAAACCATTTGTGTCAGTCAGCTTTTTAAATGTGCCCATCCTGATGTGCTTAAGAGAAAACACTTAATTTAAAACCATAAATTAGATCTTCATGATTGTGGAGAAACTGAGAATCCGAATTCTCCCATGATTCAGAAAGGTTCTGGTAAAAAAAAATCAGCACAGGCTCAATGTGAAAACATACCCCCTATACATTTCTGAAGAGCACAAATTGTGTAGCCAGAGCTACCTGTGGCTGCATTTCGTCTTTAAAACAAACGCTACGGGGCAGTATGATGCTGCTGACGGCTTTTGTTTTTTTTTTTTTTCTTCGTGATACCAGCTGACGGCTTTTCCCCTTTTACCAGTTTGCCCAGTAGCTCGCAGACTTCGCCATATGTCAGGCAGACTTAAGACGCAGAGGGGAGTTGACTGTGATGAAGAATGGTTCCAGAAAGCAGGTGAAACAAAAACAAAAGGCAAAAAATAAAATAACCAAGTAAATAACATTGGGTCAATTGATCGGGTCAATCTGTGCTTTTGAAAACACTGTTGGTCGGTCAGTTGGTCAGTCGACAGTGGCCTCTGTTGGATTTATGCAAGAACAGCAGAGGACTTTAGTCTTTACTGAATGAATCAGTATTTTGATGCAATCTCTTGAATTATTTAGCAACTTATATAGGCTCCACTTTTAGACACACACTCGCAAACTTCCCTAAGCACTTCCCCTCGAGGGAATCCCCGGTGCCATTTTAAAGTCCGTTCCACTTTATCAAATGAACAAGGGAAGCTTACATGGACATACACTTGATCTTTCAATTTTGACTGAGGGAGCGAGTTGGCTTCATATGTCCACTCCAGCACCTTTATGTCTCAGAATGCAATGTGATTGTGACATCACAACAGTGTAGTTTCCAAGTGCTCAAGGGTTTAGGGCAATCCATTGAAACTATTGAGATGTTCCACCTGTAGTGGACCCTTGTGTAGTGTAAATAATGGACTGGAATGCAACCAAAGACTTCACTTGCTTCATTACTGGAACAAATGCAGGAACACATTTCTTGAATAATTCAGTGAGTCATGAACATTTCTCTTACTTTAGCACTGTAACGGCAATCAATTCGATCTTTATTTAAAACAACAAGTTGCTTTTAAAGTGATGCACTGAAATAAAAATTTTGGGCAGAAACCAAACATTCGGAATCGTTTTGGATAAAAAACAACACCAAAAATGCTTTAAATTATTTTATAAAATAAATGATTATTACAAAGTTTTTTTTAATTAAATGGAAAAAAACTTGCATTATACTGATTAAAAAACACAAGTCAATCAGCTAACAACATTAATTGACAGTAGGTGAACAATATTGAGTAGCAGTGCTATTGACCTTATTCTGTGCTATTGACCTTATTCTAAAATGCAGAAGTGTGCTCTTTTGCGATTGGTTTACAACTTCCAATTCAGTCGCTTATGGGAGAAATGACTAGGAATAATAAATGTAAGAAAGTGGTCAAACAACTCGCTCTACAAACTAATGTGTCTATGACTATACAGACAAAGCAGAGTAATATAATAAGAAAATATCAGTTTGGAACATCAAGCAGCGCAACAAGCTGTTTTTATTGTCTAAATATGAATGGACGTGAATGAGACTGGAAGTCTCGAGCCAAAGAGATTCAAATGGCTGCGCCCGCTCGTACACAAAGAATAAGGTCAATGCTACAGTAATTGTAATTCTATCTATTCTGTTGAACGTGCAGTTCATGCATGGATAAGTATACGTGTTCATGAGGGGAATATCCACAAAGCAAAATATTGAGCTATTTTGAACTTTGACCTTGATGTGTGTGCAAACTAGTCAATGGTAAACCCTGCTGCTCTTGCGCTTTAGAACCTACACTGGTATTACGGTTCGGTTTGGTCATGCCATCAATTCAGTTCAATTTGAAATCACGGTGCATTGACGATGCTTTCCATACACAGTTTTATATTTTCACAGCAATTCTTGTATTAAAATATATAAATATATTTATATACTATTTGTAACACAATTTTGTTCTTTAATACAAACAGTCAGATATATAAACTGTACCTTTAAACAACACAATCATTTATAGCAAATAAACAAATATAAATATTCAGCTAGCTTTCTGAGCCTTCTTTTTTACACCCCTTTGACTGGTCACGCGCTCAACAGAAAGGGCTGCGATTGGCTGTTACGCGCTGGCGCTCTTCACAGATGAGTGACTTGATAAACGGCAGCGGCGATCACAGCTGATCCATGATAGACTCAGTGGAGAAAACTCTGCAGGCACGCGCTCGTGTCTGTATCCAGAAGTATCGCTGTAACAGCCGAGAGGAGAGGAAACGTCACGCCAGCAGGTCAAATGAGCCACAGTGAGAGAGAGAGAGAGAGAAATGGAGTTTACTTTCATTCTCTCAATCGCAGTGAAATAGAGGCTTCTGCTGTAAGTGTCAGTGAAAGACTGTCCAGCAAACACACACACGCAGTGAAATTGTGCAGAGTTTCTGAATTTTTAAGTAGTTGGAGCGTTGTAAATACTCACGCTCGCTTCCCTCCCCATAGTAAGCTACTGCAACATAGCGCATATGAGATAAATGACATCAGTACATAATAACGGGTTATGATTATTACTGAACCGATACAGAATTTTATCCGGCTGCATCGAGGTGCACCGAAGAAACAATTAACTTTGACACTCCTAATAGCAACTAACTCCCCCTGTGAGGCACAAGCCATTGAAATGAATGGGTTTCATAGTACAGAGCTTTCTGTGTCTGATGTGAAATCTGCTTTACACCACAGAGTGATGATGACTGAAGGGATTGTCAAGCATACCCTTTTTTTGACTTATTATTTCTCTTTTGTCCAAAATCCGAAAATGCCATTTTCAGCTGATAATTTTCGGTGGCCAGAAAATACAATGCATCCCCAACCTGAGTGTTTCAGATTAGGTATTCCAGTTAACTTGTATTCCAACATTTCAAATATTCATAAATGAAATAATATGGTTAAATACATGGAAGCTTCTCTTCCTAGGTAAAACACTGATCTCCGTGCATGTTCTCATACCAAACATTTGATAGGCATGAGTAAATGCATGCCATTTAATTCATTATCATTTTAGCAGCTTTGGATTCCTCTATTTTTGTTGTTTTTTTATTTTATTTTCTTTGCAATGAGCTGATTTTTAGTCATCAGTGCTTTGTTCCGCATATACCAGCACTCCTCACCGGTGCACAACACCTCTGCCGGTGTGTTTTCTATCCTTTTTTGTGTTTGTCTGTGTTGTGCCTGGTCTTTCCTCGGCTGCACCTGCACTAATTGTAAGTGTGCAGCTGTGATGTGAGAGTCGTCCTCCAGCTGGGAGAGCTTGTTGAGCTGCCACACAAACCGGCCGAGCTAAACACCCCAGTAAGTCCCTCCTTGACTCAGCTAATGAGTGTGGAGCACAGACAATACACCCCAATCCAGCAGCCCATCTGAGCGACACTGCAGTCCAAGAACCGGAGGAGGTCGACTATAGACGACTCTCAGTTTGTGCTCTGTGACCGTGAAAGTGTGGATAATCAAGCCTTTGCTGTTTCGGCCTTCTGTATCCCGACTGTGTCTTTCCTTTATTGTTAGTATCAGTCCATCTCATGGGTTTCTCTCACGCTGAGTGACTCCAGATCAGTCATCCAGCCTGAAGGTCATATTTTCTTCATAAGTAAATAAATGATACTGGCTGTGATAAGAAGGCTTTCGTGTTTATGCATGGTTTAATATATAAAATAAAGATCTTTTAGTGATATTTATTAAAGGGTATTTATTTTTCTATTATATAAAAAATCACTCAAAAGGTAACAAAATTATTTTATTTTATTCTACAATGTATTATCCATTCATTATTATGATTATTATTATTAAAAGTTATTCTTTATATTTTTATGCCCACCATGAATGTTTATGCAAGGGTAAATATTATATAAATTACATAGTTATTCTATAAATTAAAACTTTTATTTTAGAATAAAAATATTAATATTAAATGTCTTAAAATGTAAATGAAAGTATCCATTTATTTTTATCAAAAAGTATTTATATAATTTAATACATTTATATATTGAAACTTAACTTCTTGAATGCCTTTTGTCTGATAATAAGCATATATTTATGTATTTATATATTTATTTATTTATTATTTAGTGAATTTATTTGTTTATTTATTTATTTGGTGACTTTATTTGTTTATTTGGTGAATTTATTTGTTTGTTTAGTGAATTCATTTGTTTATTTAGTGAATTTATTTGTTTATTTATTTATTTATTTATTTATTTAGTGAATTTATTATTATTATTTATAGATTTGTTAATGCCCATCATGAAAGGGTGAAAATTGTATAAATTACAAAATTATAATATGAATTAAAACTTTTATTTTAGAATAAAAGTGTTAATTGTAAATATATAAAAAATGTAAATTAAATTATTCATTTATTTATTTTTATAACAAATATTTATATAATTTAATACATTTATATATTAAAAACTTAACTTCTTGAGTGCATTTTGGTCTGATAAATTTGTAATAAATTTATTTGTTTGTTTATTTATTTAGTGAATTTATATGTTTATTTTTTAAGTGAATTTATTTGTTTATTTAGTGAATTTATTTGTTTATTTATTTAGTGAATTTATTATTATTATTTATAGATTTGTTTATGCCCATCATGAAAGTTTATGCAAGGGTGAAAATTGTATAAATTACAAAATTATAATATGAATTAATTTTTATTTTAGAATGAAAGTGTTAATTGTAAATATATAAAAAACGTAAAATAAATTATCCATTTATTTATTTTTATAACAAATATTTATATAATTTAATATATTTCTATATTAAAAACTTAAAACTTCTTGAGTGCATTTTGGTCTGATACATTTTGTAATAAATTTATTTGTTTGTTTGTTTGTTTATTTATTTAGTGAATTTATTTGTTTATTTATTCAGTGAATTTATTATTATTATTATTTGTATATTTGTTTATGCCCATCATAAAAGTTTATGCAAGGGTAAAAATTATATAAATTACATAGTAATTTTATAAATTAAAATTTGTATTTTTAAATAAAAATATTAATAATAAATGTATTAATGTAAATATATTTATTTATTTATTAATTCTTTCATTTATTTAGTGAATTTATTTGTTTGTTTATTTAGTGAATTTATTTGTTTATTTATTTAGTGAATTTATTATTATTATTATTATTATTATTATTATTATTATTATTTGTATATTTGTTTATGCCCATCTTGAAAGTTTATGCAAGGGTGAAAATTATATTCATTCATTCGTTTTCTTTTCGGCTTAGTCCCTTTATTAATCTGGGGTCACCACAGCGGAATGAACTGCCAACTTATTCAGCATATGTTTTACTATTTATTTATTGAATTTGTTTGTTTGTTTGTTTATTATTTACTTAGTGAATTTATTATTATTATTTTTATATTTGTTTATTTGTGATACTGAATGTTTTATGAATTGTTGGTTTCGACAACCTAATTGTACCAATTAAAATAGCCCATGGAAATCTAGAGCAGCTGAAGTCCTCAAGGAACAACCTATAACATTCTCATGTCTAAACGTTATTTCAGTAAGTCCTTGGGCATCGTGTCCAGAATAACACTGCTGGATGTTCAGAGCTAGATGTTAATGTGCACTTCACATGTTCTCTCCTCTCAAAAGCTTAATGTAAATACCGTGGAGTGTTTTGCTAATTAAAAGGATCTGTCCGGTTTAATTTGAATCAGACATAAGAAAATAAATGAGAGGGTTATAGCAGACAACCAGATTTGAGAGTAATTTATTGGCACACTATGTGGATGTAGTTATCATTATTATTGCCATCTTCATTATTTTGGTATCTGCATTCACCTGACATTATTATAATATTCCAGTAGAAGATCATAAGGGTTGTATGTGGCTATTATAAATAATCAAAATAAAGGAGTCCATTATTAGTCAAAGCATGATCTCATTAGAAACTTTTGTACAGTTCAGTACTTTTGCTTTTACAAAAGCTGACTTCAAATATTCAAATGAAATCACAGCTATGGGGGTCCGCTGAGGTTTATAGCAGGAATTGAAGTAATAAACACACCTAACAGAGCCTGGACTCCAGTCGTGTGCAGAGGGCAGAGAATCCGACAGTTTGTCACTTTTCCTCTTTTGTATTATAAGCCCATTCATTCAGGCTCAGTGACAGTTGTGTGACAGCATACTGATGGTGGAGCTGTAGAAACTGATGGGACCAATAAACAAAGACAAAGTTTTATATGAACGGATTTTTGCTGTCCTCAAGCCATGTCATAGTTGTCGTATTTACGAGAAGAGTGCACGTGTTGTACATACAACTGGGAAATCCTGGAATTTCTTTGAACACTGACTTTAGAGACTTGACTTTTTGTAGTTGAAGATGTTTATTTGAAACCGCAAAAATGCTGCATTTCTTTGATCCAAAGTACAGCAAAAGCAGTAAAATTCTGAAATATTTTTCTATTTAAATAAAAGTTTTCTATTTAATTATGTTTTCAAATGTTATTTATTCCTGTGATTTCAAAGCTGATTTTCTAAGCATCATTTCTGAGGTGACATGATCATTCGGAAATCATTCTAATATACTGATTTGCTTTTCAAATTAGCTTTGACCAAAAAGCAAGTTAAAATCCCATTATTCACAATATTTGAATATTTTGAGACCTGAGATTGATTGGAGAACATCTGAATCTGTTTTCTTGCTTACACATTTATAGTTCATGTCATATCTCTGCCACATGGAAAGAAAGAATCAGAATTGGGACACATGAACGTTGTAATGTAAATGCAACCTAAAATTATTTTAATTATTTAAAGCAATAGTTCACCCCAAAAAGAGCATTACCTCATCATTTTTTCTTCCTCAAGTGGATTTAAACCTTAATGAGTTTCTGCTAAACACAAAATAAGATATTTTGAAGAATGCTGGTTGCTGTAACCCATCGATTTCCGTAGTAGGAAAAAAATATTGTTGAAGTCAATGGGTAACAGCTTACCAGCATTTTTTCAAAATATCGCCTTTTGGGTTGTTCAACAAGAAGAAAGAAACTCAGATAGGTTTTCAACTAGTTTAGAGTGAGTAAATGATTAAAGAGTTAAAATTTTTGGGTGAATTACCCCTTCTTAAATTGATTTATAAACATTATATTATTGGATCAGTTCTCCTCACTCTACTACAAATGCATAATTTTCCAGAACCTTCTCAGTCACTGTTCCTAGCTGGTGAAATGATCTTCCCAACCCTAAACGGAATGCTAAATCCCTCCAAATGTTCAAGCGCCTTTTTCTTGCTGTATTTCTCAGTTCTAACTCCCTTTGCAATGAAAATGGTGGTTAGATCTTAGACCGTCTATTACTGTTTGACATTTTTGATGATCAGTTTGCTTGACTCTGTCAGATAAGTTGGCTATGCTATTTTATATACATTTATTAAAGGTTGGATTTAATATTACCTCTCATACTAGTTTCTAAATGCCACAGATCATAATGGTATATGATCCCAATTGCAGGATAAGTCTATCCGTGAGCTGCCTTTATTTAGCAGTGTGACATTATCAAGCACAGAAGGTCAATTATGAATACTGAAAAGAACATATGTAACCGTGCACATCATTCAATTTGGCAAAGAATTAATACAACATTGTTTTTTTTTTACATTCCAGATCACTCCTATGATTGATGAGGATATGTGAGTGAATTTGCCAAACACTGAACAAAGAAAACTCCTGCATCCTCCGGTAAGAGCTTTTGACTGATGATCCTTCTCCGCTCATTTTTGCTAATGATTGTTCACCTAATCGCCGATTTGCACACACATGTGCCGCTCGTATGGCGTTATCTTCAAAACAACTTTCCCGAATTAACTCCAATGGCGTAATTGGTGCTAAAAAGGGGAAAGCACGCACGCTGTCGTGTCAGACGCTCATATTTCTTGAGCACAGTCAAACGACGAATTTATTTAGTGTTTCTGAGCGGCAACAGAACGCCGTGTATAACATGAGTCATAATTAGCAGCGGGGCCTCTCAAATCACTCGCTGCTTTGTTGTTCTCTCTTACGACGTCAGTGTCAGGTTTTTTTACGTGATTATTAAAGGCAGGCACAATTACTGAGATGTGAAATTCTTTGGGAAAAAAAAACCCGGCAGTCGGAGATGTGGCATGAAGCAGTATTTCGTCTCGAGGCTGTAAAATCTGCCCGTTCTTGTGTGCTGATGAGACGTAAAATAGCTCGAAGGTAAAAATGTGTTGTTTTTTTTTGGTGGGGGGGTGTGGTGGCATCTACATTATGCAAATGAGTTTGGAATGGGGGCGGAGCTACAGAGGCCAGATTGACAGAAGAAGAGAGAGAGAGAGAGAGAGAGTAAGAAGAAGCCTGTAAATTATGGATGCCTGCTGCCATTTCTGCCAGGGCAAAGAAAAGAGAGGCGCTGGGAGAAACCACAAGTCATGCATATCAGATTATCCTTCCTTTAGCCCTCCCTTTCCTTCACTTTTACTAAATTTTCTTATCATGCTTCTTGAGCAAACTTGCACACACAATCTGGGCTGTGTATCTCCAGTCACATGAGGGCCAGAGGTGCTGACGAGCTGGAATGCTTGGCCTGGTATTTCCTGATGCTCGCACACACATACATATGCATGTACACAAGCACACACACTCTCATAAACACTCAGAGTAGGCTGTATATTTGTGCATGGCTTGGTGTTTGGCTTTGTGGCAGAATGATGGAACACAAATAATGTAGAGGATTTTGAAACGCTACCATATGGTTCATCGGCTGATTTTGTGCACTTCTTAATTGTGCTTATTTTATATATTGCTGTTGATTGTTCTGGGTTATGTATTTATTCACTTATAATCTCTATTAATCACTTTTTAAAAATTTTAATATTTAATAAAAAATGGGAAAAGTAATAATTTTATGAAATATTAAATACAAGTTTTATAGTTACAGTTGAAGTCTTTGAATTTTTTTCTTTTTAAAATATTTCCCAAATTATGTTTAACAGAGAAAGGAAATTTTTTAAAAACCATTTTAAGGTCAAAATTATTAGACCCTTCAAGCTATATATATTTTTTCGATAGTACAGAACATTACTCTAACCTGCCTAGTTAACCTAATTAACCTAGTTACGCCTTTAAATGTCACTTTAAGCTGTATAGAAGTGTCTTGATAAATATCTAGTCAAATATTATTTACTGTCATCATGGCAAAGACAAAATAAATCAGTTATTAGAAATAAGTTATTAAAACTATTATGTTTAGAAATTGTTGAAAAATTCTCTCCATTAAACAGAAATTGTGGGTGAAAAAAATAAACGGGGGAATAATAATTCTGACTTCAACTGTATGTATGTATGTATGCAAGTAATTAAGCTGCTATTAATTACTTCTCTTTTCAGTTTCACATGATCCCTCAGCTATAGTTCTGATTTATACTTCTTATATTGTGTCTCTTATAATAAATTGTCTTGTGAAAAGACTTATTTAATGAATGGAGTTTTCAAAATAACATTTATTTGAAATAAAAATCTGTTGTAAAATTATAATTGTCTTTCACTTTTGACAACTATAACAATAAAATTAAAATAAACAAACAATTCTACATTAAATCCAGCCCATATATTACAATGTGATGTTTAAATTTTAAATGATGGTAAACAAATAATGGCATTATCAGTCAGAATTTACAAATAAAATTAGACCTATTTCAAAGAAAAAACATTCTATTAGCAAATTAAAATTATTTTCTTCTCAATGGGGCTACAAAATATAAATGCTCTGTCTTTTAAAGCTTCTTTATACATGACCATTTTTAGCCTTACGTCAGCTAAAAAAAATAGAAATCTATAATCAGATTTTGCACAATCCTTATTCTTTTATTTATTTTAATAAGTTCAGATCGGAATAAGTATGATTATTCATTTTCACGTAAATGTATCCAGTACTCTGAATGCCTAAGGGGCCGATCACACCAAACATGCTTTTTGCGTCACAGCTATTGAATGTTTTACTAATGACCGCAAGCATTTTGCGTGCTGCTTATGCACCCTGTGCTACTCCCGTTTTAATCACCTGCTGTGTCTTGAATGTTTGTCTTTGCGTACTGTCACTCGCAGGTAAAAAAAAAAAAAAAAAAGTCAACTTTGAGCGGAAAAAGCGTGTTACGACTGTCGTGTCTTTTTCATTCTCCAATCAAACAAAAGCAGAGGCGGGGTTTTCGTTGAGGTGACAGCAGTATTTGCTGCATCCCAATTCGCATACTTATACTACGCTCAGAAAGTATGTACTTTTTTGTAAAGGAAAAGTATATACTTTTGAGTGTGTAACAGAAGAGTATGCAAGCTTTGGGGCATACTACTTTCTTGTTAACAGATCGTTGGGTTGCTTAGTTATAATCCACACATCATCCACATTTCTTTTTATATTTAATTTCCTACCTTATTAGAGAAGCAGCAGCAGGATAATCTACCATTCACGAGTCTTTCATGCAGAGAAATCTCCTCAGGTCTTTGAATAATTATTCATTCAGACGTTAATGTCCAAACACATCTTTAAATAAGTTCAGTATTGTCGTTGCAGATGAAATATAACGATTGAAATATTTTCCAGGAGGCTATATTAATTAACAGTCATTTTGTTGTTGTTTTATGATCCCGTCTGAAAGTGTGAGCGGTTTCACTTTCTCCAGAGAGCTCGCCACACGTCTATGTTTGAAATAACTTCTTGAGCTCATATTAATAAGGTGCGCATGATCATTGAAGCGCTCTGATATCCGATCCTTTCAGAAACGGACAAACCCGTATGTCGTTACTGTGACATTTTCTCGAGTAAAAATGATGTCATCTGAAACTTTCTGTCATACACCACGCCCACCAAAAGGGTACCCTTTTGGCAGTGGAAACGCAAGCTCGATAAAGGTGACCCGTACCGTACAGTACTGGAAACAGGGCATAAGGAATTTAATTTTCCCGATAAAATTAGAATTCAGATTTTTCTGCACAGAAACATTGAAGTAGACAATTTACTCTGCTTTATGTACATAAAATCACTTCAAAGACTAAAATGTTTGATCAACATGTATTTAGCAACTTTTCTAATATTTAAGTTGATAATTAATACCCCAATCCAGTAAATGCAAGTTTTATTTACACAAGAACTGTATGGAACCTTACCATCTGCTTTGATATGCGATAGGCAATTATTTTATTGAACTGACAGATTATGAATCATTTAGTTATTTAATTGGACACAAGGAAAAAAAATCAGTGTAAATACAACAATCAAATAATTCCATGGCTAATTAATTGCTGCATGCATTATAAAAGCCTCACATGAGGTACAGTCTTGAAGGCTAAGATAGAAGATAAAAGATTAATTTCATTCAAACAGTCTGTCTTCAACCTCCGTTGCAGTTATTCAGTGTTTCATTCTGTTCTCTTTTGTTCCCACCTTCACAAAAACGGGGTTATTTCCGATAGTGGTGGGTTTCAGTGAGAGCAGGTCAGAAGTGGGTGGACCTCTGTGAAAGTATATGTGTTTGTGGGGGAATAATGGAGCCATTCTTCAGCTCTATGGAAGCTGCTGTACAGTGGCGTGTGGTGGACCTGCCAGAGGCACTGGGGTCTCCTTAAAATAGCTCCAACCCTCAACTGTCAGAAGCAAAGCTTAGACTGTGCACCGAACACTGGCCATTTGACCAAGACCATCAAAGACATCTTTATGAAGTCCTTGAGATTTTATTTTCTGCAGCCAGGAAAACATCCAACTGTAATCATGTTTTGATTTTGATCTAATATTGAAATGTGGCAGCCTTTCGGCATTTGCACAGGAATACATTTCCGTATCAAACCACAAAGCCACAAATCTGTGTGCATGCATGGATTCGGAGAGCTAGCAGGTTGTCCATCAGGATGTTTGTTTAACAGTGATTCAAAAGATCGTTTAGTTTGACTGTGCGGTCAGGGTTATTTTGGCTATCATCAAAGTGATTTCATGGTAAGTCACATGTTTGACATGCAGGC
This sequence comes from Danio aesculapii, assembly GCF_903798145.1. Classification (NCBI taxonomy): domain Eukaryota; kingdom Metazoa; phylum Chordata; class Actinopteri; order Cypriniformes; family Danionidae; genus Danio; species Danio aesculapii. The sequence goes on along the minus strand of NC_079447.1, from coordinate 22,938,534 downwards.
TTCATAATTACAATGATTACTATTACTGCTTTCACCTCTCCTTTACAGTAGCTGAAAGAGACAGAACAGAAAGTCTTTAAATGTAATCCCGGTCTGCCCTCGAGTGACACCAGTGAACTATACGAACATTTTGAATGTTTTAGATTATAATTTTTATTATTGTTTTTTATTATTATTATTATTATTATTATTATTATTATTATTATTATTATTATTATTATTATTATTATTATTATTATGCTATTTTCAAACAAAACAAAACACTTTCAAATGACAATTTAAAAAACAAAAGGTCACCAGATACAGTCTTGTTTACATTCATAAGTATTTATATTTGATCAGATCCTGGTATTCAATGCTCTGTAAAGGGTTACCTATCTCACCAGTGTGGAATCAAAAATATCTTGTGGGGGATGCCAGGTGCGTAAAAGCAACACAAACATTCCAGTTCTTTTCAACCGTGCATCAGGTTATTTGACATTTTTAGATGTACAAAATATGCAATCAAATCATTTTATGCTGCCTCTCTTACAGTTATTAAAAGTAAAGCAACACATCACTCACATTTGATTGTCAAAACTGGTGGGAGTAATTAAATTACAGGTAACACTTTACAATAAGGTTCATTAGTTAATGCATTAACTAACATGAACTAATCATGAACAACACTTGTACAACATTTATTAATCATAATTGAACATTTACTAATGCATTATTAACATCCAAGTCCATGCTTGTTAACATTAGTTAATGCACCGTGAGTTAACATGAACTAACAATGTACAAGTGTATTTTCATAAACTAACGTTAACTAACATGAACAAATACTGTAGTAAATGTTTTGTTCATTGTTTGTTCATGTTAGTAAAGGCATTAATTAACATTAACTAATGAACCTTATTGTAAAGTGTGACCAAATTACACTCTTTAAAAATGAATTTCCGAAAAGGGGTTTTCACAGTGAAGCAATATAATAACTATTTTTGGTTCTCGAAAGATCCTTTTTAGTGAACAGTTCCTAAAAGAACCAATTTTGTCTTGAGGCTGGTTTATACTTCTGTGTCGAGTGATCGCCATGACCCACAACAATATTGCCTTACGTGTAGTTGTGCATTAATACTTCTGAGTGCTTCCGAAACACTAGCTGTTAGGGGGATTTTATGTTCCTCTGTATCGATTTTTTTTCACAGGTGTTTTTTTTTTTTTCTGAACGCTACCTTAATGTACAAATAGCTAAAACTCACTCATTCTGAGGCGGGAACCGGCAGACGTGCAACAACTATAATCATAAGGTAAACACAAAACAAATGTTTCCGACTGGAGCTCCTTCATGGGACTCAACACTTTTAAACAATCGCTCCAACGGGTTTGTGTGGCTCTCGGCTCTGCCCACTCTTGTCACCACCAAGCCGACTAATCACAGAGCTTGCGCTACGTGTCGTCGCGATGTGTAGTTAAATTTTTTGAGAGGTGTTCGTCAGGGGTATGCGTTGGACCACATGCATGCATGTTAATCCACTAAATTAATTTAGACTAAAAATAACCCTTTGTACGCTGGAAAAATTATTGATATGAAAGTATAGTATTAGTAATATTATATAGTAATATAGTAATAGGAATATTGTAATAGTATTGATTTGAAAGATTCTTTGTGGAACCATTAATGCCAAGAAACTTTTATTTTTAAGAGTTTGTGCATACAGTTACTGCAGTATTACATTGTTTTATTCCCACAGTCTAGTTTTACCAAATTTTCTTTTGTCTGAAAAACACAGTGTGGTTTATTTATTGTAGTCCACACACTGAAAAAATTCAATCATAGTTTAGTTTGAACCCTAATATGATTTTAGATATTATATTTTATGTTGTGAAAAGGGAGTAAGTCATACAAATTTGTAGCAACATAATTTTTGGAGGAACTGAAAAACTTGAGAAATATTTTGTTGGGATTTTTGCAGTGTAGATGACACATTGTTTATTATTTAAGCTTTTTGTATTTACCTAGCATATTAAATGTTGCTTAAATATCACTACTCACAAAAATAGGTGGTAAACTCAAATGCGCACTACTTATTGAGTGTGACAACACCAACTTATAATATGAAGACGTTAGGGCTGTGCAATTAATCGAAAATTCGGTTTTGAATTTGTCTTCTAACGATTATGAAAAAGCATTAATTGAGAAACTATTATTGCATCATACACTGCCCCCTTTCTAGTTGTACACATTTGTTGCTCTGCACGTGAAAATGACTAAAAGCATGTACTGTAATGGATCTTTTGCAGCACGGGATGCGTATCATTCATTGATGTACATTCGAATCATTCATATTTTTAAAAGCACGAAACAGCGCATGCTGTTGTGTGTCGGAGCCTCAGATGAGCAGAGCACACAAATCTAACGCCATCTTAATGCAAGCGCTTTAATGTCAAATACATGCACATTTGTGTCAGAGCGCGGTGTTTAGTGATTATTCATATTAACCCTCATTTATGTAATAAACAAACAAGTTGAGAATCAAGACATGTGAAAGAGAAACCATATCTGATCCGCACTGCTCTTAAAGTGACAGCGCGCAATATTCCTGCTGCCGACGGTTTTATTATTAATCAAACTACAAAAGGACAAAATCACTCACTGCTTTTGACTGAAGGACTTTTGTGGCTATAATTAAAGAATTTTTATTCTATTGTATTTATTTTCCTTATTTACAGGGAGGAAAATAACTGTATATACAGTTGAAATCAGAATTATTAGCCCTCCTGAATTATTAGAGACCCTTTTCCCCCAATGTCTGAAGATTTATTTTCAACTCATTTCTAAACATAATAGATTTAATAACTCATTTCTAATTACTGATTTCTTTTATTTTTGCAATGATGACAGTATATAATATTTTACTAGATAATTTTCAAGTATTCAGCTTAAAGTGCAATTCAAAGGCTTAATGAGTGTAATTAGGCAAGTGAGTGTATAACAGTATTTTTTTCTGTAGACAATCAAAAATATATATTGCTTAAGGGGGCTAATAATGTTGAGATATTAAAATGTTTCATAATATTTAAACCTGCTTTTATTCTAGCCGAAATATAACAAATAAACCTTTCTCCAGAAGAAAACATATTATAGGAAATACTGTGAAAAATTCCTTGCTCTGTTAAACATCATTTGGGAAATATTTATAAAAAATTCACAGGAGGGCAAATAATTTTGACTTCAACTGATAAACGTTTTGAATAATCGTGATTACAATTATGACCAAAATAATCGTGATGATGATTTTTCCCATAATCGAGCAGCCCTAGAAGATTGGAGTCTATTGGAGTTGGATGTGTAACTATACAGTATGTGCAGACTCACTTACTTTTCAAGTCTCTGGATTGTGATTGAGTGATAGTCTGAGTGAAGTGTTCCAGATCACTGTAGTCTGTCATATTATCTAGAACTAAGCAGAAGATGAGGAGCCCCAGCATTCAAATTGCATTTAGTACAGATTTTATTTTGTTGTGCTTGTGCCATTATTACCTGATTTGCATAATAAGCACAGCATAAAAACTGAGAAAATGTGTACTTTCACTGTGTACAGTCTCTGTTTTGTCTTTAACCTGCTGGCAAAGTTGATGTGACAGTGGTGGGGCCATGTTTACTGTACAATAAAGTCTGCTGTAGCAATTTCAGCAACAAATAAATTCCTAGTATTGCCATCAGTGTTACGGACACCTTGTGTACCTCACCTTTGATTATAGGCGAGTATAATCAATGGCCGAATGATTCATAAATAACATGCTTGGTTTCTTGGGCTTAAAGCTCAGTTGTTGCAAGCTCTTGTCATGGCACCTCCTGTATACTTTTAACCTTGCTTTTACAGACAGATGAGCAGTAGAATCGAACCATCCAAAGGGGATTGAAGAGAGCTGAGACAAATAACATTAGAGGGCAAAAACAGATCAGAGGAGGTTGAATTTTCTAGATGGAGTCGCACAGGACTGTCCGGCCAATCTCATTTGTGATAAATCATGATTTAAGATAAATCTAGGGATAAATTAAATCTGGGGTGGGTAATAGTACACGTATTCATAGCTAAAAGGAGTCTTTTGGTTTGTGTGTACTTTAATTGTATACGTCTTCGTTTTCATACATCAGTATTGGTTGTTAAATATAAAGATCCATCTTTTAGTCTGTTCTGTTTCAATTGATGCCTAAAACTATGGGGCACGTTTTTTTTCATGTACATTTTGTCAGTAAAGCCACCTCTGCAGTCAACTGTAAATCTCCAGCTCCTGTTTTCGGATGGAGCAGCAGTTACTACACAGAGCCATAGTTAACTGACAAGCTACGCAATAATTGCAGACAATGTATTTAGCATGATTCTGAAATCATAGATAATCATTCTGCAATTCGGCAACTGTTTGTGTCGTTTCTCAGTGATCTATGGCTCTGTGTTGCTGCTACTTCTGAAAGTACGTGAAAATATCACAATTAATTATGTGGATATACTATAATTATATGGATATATACAGTTGAAGTCAGAATTATAAGCCCCCCCATAATCCCCCCCCCCCCCCCCCGTTTATTTTTTTCCCCCAATTTCTGTTTAACGGAGAGAAGATTTCTAAACATAATAGTTTTAATAACTGATTTCTTTTATTTTTGCCATGATGACAGTAAATAATATTTTACAAGATATTGTTCAAGACACTTCTATACAGCATAAAGTGACATTTTCAGGCTTAACTAGGTTAATTAGGTTAACTAGGCAGGTTAGGGTAATTAGGCAAGTTCGATCACTACTACTAGTTAAAGCACAAATTACAAATAAATGAACATCTCAAGTGTTATGTAATCACTCAATCTGTTTTAACTGTGACTAGAGCTTTCAAATTTTGTACTTGTTTCTGTTTTCAAGCATTATATTTATTATATTTACCTCTAATAAGCCGTTCATGTCCACAGTATGTTGGTTCACTTGAGAAAACATTTCCTTAAGTCACTTACATGAACCATTTGAATGAACAATTCACATACTTCCTTTCCTTCAGCTTAGTCCTTGATTTATCAGAGGTCACCACAGTGGAATAAACCGTCAGTTACTCTGGCATATGCTTTATGCATTATATGTCCTTCCACCAACAAATTAAAATGCATTTGATTTTTGCTTAAAGTCAATAGTTAATCATTCTGCATTGCTAGTTTTTGGAAAAAGTAGCTTGATTAATGTAAATACTGTTGTTTTGAACATAAACCAGTTACTATCATGCCAAGTTTGTGGTTTTGCTACCTTTAGTAGCTTCATAATCCCAATCCTCACAGTGACCTATACAGTAAACGTCTTGAATAATGACTTTGTTGACTGACCCTCCAACCGTAAGACATGTAATGCGTCTGTAGTTCACCTCTGGCCCTGTTCGTGATTTACAGCCCTGTTCCAGTCCAAACTGTAAATATTCATGTCCTTGGAGCAGGCCGAGACATGATCTCATTCGCTTCTGCCAGGGCATCTCGTGTAGGCACAGGCTCGGCAGATGTAAATCGCTGTTTACTTCATTACATCATTAGCTGAGTTTCCTTGGGCCCTGGAGAAATGAGGTGAAACACGCTGGTTACTGTGTGCCCACTGTGCCCTATTGAGCTGGAGAAACCCGCTTATTTCCTTCCTCTATTTGCGGAGGAGATTGTTTGGAGATCCCGTTGAATTTCTTGGACAAATTGAACTTGTGCGCGCATCTAAATTATAGAACAGTTGCCAGTTTAGAAAGCCTTCTCATGCGTTTATCATATCATCGCACCTTTGTGTATTGGCTCTTCAGTGATTTCCGGGTGAATGGATTTCAACGGGGACAGAAAGATGGCAGATATCATTGAAAGTTTTGTTCAAAACCGCTCGGCACAATAGCGCTCCAAGGTAGAGTGCTAAAAGAGGAGCTCTTGTTTATGAAAGGGGTGTGTAGAGCTTAGAGCAGGTGCAGAAGTAGATCATACTTACAGTATAATAGCTTTATTGTGGACTGCTTCCTACCACCTTGTTTGCTCTGATGAGGTGTGTTACATTTGATGCATTTCTGTGTTTGGTTTGGGAATCAGATAAACATTGAAGAACGTGCTGTAAAAGTAAAGGAATCAATGATTAACGTGTTTTTCTCTGAGACAACTTTCAGTTATGGGTGTCTTTCAACATGAGAGAATTGTAATGATATATTTGTGCTACATGTACTTAAATTTATTATTAAATGTTTTATTATTACAGTCTTTTTTTTTTTTTTTGCTTAAATTAAGTTTTACATTTTATTTATTGTATTTTTTTAATTCAACCCTTTCAACAGCAAATTCAAAAGAATATGTATATATATATATATGAATATGTGTATATATTTATGTATATATATATATATATATATATATATATATATATATATATATATATATGTATATATGGGTGTCAAAAAAGAATCTCTAGATATTGTGGACGTTGTGAACCTTTGGAAAACAACATGCATACAAAAGAAAGCCTCTCAGAATCCCAGCAGCATGTTGTATAAGTGTGTGTATCTGAAGTACACGCTCTGTTCAAAAGCCTCTCATTAGGAGCACAGGAAGCTTGTCAGTGTGCTGGTTAAGTGTTGGTGTGAGTAGGACCAGTGCGGCCTCTTGTACTCACTCGATTACGCACCTAATCAAATCACCTGCTTGTTTATATGCTCGCTACTCCTGTGTCAGAAAAGCAGCTTTGCTTCATTCATGCTGCCCATTTTCCTCAGAGGACTTCCAAACAATATCCAGAACAAGTCCAGCAATCTGTGTTTTCCTCCCAAAGGCAGGCTGCTGGATTTGGATTCTCTTTTTTTTCTCTCTCTTTTTTTGCAGCAGGACTGTAAATCCACATGCACCGAAACATGCTCAAACTGTTTTCCGCGTGCTTTAGGAATCCTCTCATGTTCTGAAGCAGCGATTGATTTGTTTAGAGCATCATAATCACCCTGCGAGTGGAGGGAGCTGACTTACATTTTCCGCTCTGTTATACTTGCGTTATTGGAGTGTGGCTTTCCTGAATGCGCTGGCGGAGAGTTTGTGGATATTGCATTACAACAATATTGTCTCTGTATGCGCTTAGTTGTTCGACGAGAGACAGACTACAAATGGCCGGGTTGCTGCTTGTTTAAATGCTCCCAAGCATTGCTAATGCCTGGATTATCTCCTAGAGAAATGATTTAGTGAAAATAATGGCTTCACAATGGGCCCACTGCTGCAGATATACACACACCAACCCAATAACCAGACCTCTGAGAGAGTGAATTGGCTGTGCCAGTAATATTGGCCTTTAAAAAAAAAAAAAGAAGAGAGATAAATGTAAGAATGAATTTAATGCAAGCAATGCAATGATTTATTAATCTGTTTTAAAGTACTGCTATGTCACATTTACTAATAATAAATTTTTTTCTCTCCCAGTATAGCGCTTTTTGTGCTAGTATCCTAGCCTTTTGTGGATAAATAAATGTCATAAATAATGTATTTTAAGGATTGATTCATTGTATTGTCAATTAAAAAGAACTGACTTCATTTTGATTTATTTTTGGTCCTAACTGGGAGATGATATGTACACTTTGTAGACACACACCAATATTCGGTAATTCAATATATCGAGGTAATGAACATGCACAATATTGACATGGCACGCACTTCAAAATACTATGAACAATTATTCATTATTTAAACTTTTAAAGTAATAATAATTAATAAGAATGTTTATATTGTGTTTGCTGTGGTTTTTCAAACACTCACATTTTTGCTGTTAATCTGTTCTGAAATACTAAGTTCGGTTTTTAATCAGACTGGATTTCCTATCAAAGTGATTAGAAAACCTTTTGTTTTTAAGCATTTTTACTATAGTCGGGGTATTTATGTGGAGCATTTTAATTTTGATTAAGTTTTACGTTTAAAAGGTCCGTGCACACAGACGTTTTTTGCTTGCGTTTTTCGTCGACGTTTAACGCCTCGTGACTAAATAAAAGGTGTCAATGTGATCGTATACAGCAACGCGCAAAACGGCAGGTGCAAAAGCGTCATTAAAAAAAAAACGCCTCATGCTCTTTTTTTTTTTTTTGACGCACCACATCAAATCCTTCACCACCAATCAGATCGGCACTTTTGTTCATGTGCACGGAGCTGCTGAAGTTACAGTAAACAGCACTTGGAGGTGCTCTAGCGCAAAACTGTCAATGTGAGCGCACATTGAAGAAGATGACCAGAGGCGATATGAACGTGGAGCTGCTTATTGCACTGGTGAACAATAATCATTTCTTCATCGCTAGAGCTGGAGCTGCTGCTTGAACCATCCATAACAACAAGCGTGTTAACTTTGTCTTCTGTGTTACAAGCGGGTGTCAGAAGCTTAAAGTTGTGTTGTGCCATCTAACGCTTGGGTTTGAATCCAGAAAAATGTCTTGAAAAACGCTGATGATAAACGCAAACGAAAAGCGTCCAGGTGTGTACGAGCTTCAATTGCATACTATAATAATAATAATAATAATAATAATAATAATAATAATAATTCCTTACAATTATATAGTGTTTTTCTGGACACTCAAAGCCATTTACACATTTCTTGGAGGGAATCTCCTCATCCACCACCAGTGTGCAGCATCCACCTAGATGACATGACGGCAGCCATATTGTCCCAGACCGCACACAAGACACCAGCTGATTGGTGGAGAGGAGACAGAGTGATGAAGCCAATTATCATATGTGGATGGTTAGGAGGCCATGATGGACATAGGCCAGTGGGCAAATGTGGCCAGGATGCCGGGGTTAAACCTCAACTCTTTTCGAAGGACATCCTGGGATTTTTAATGACCACAGAGAGTCAGGACCTCGGTTTAACGTCTCATCAGAAAGACAGCGCTCACTGAGCAGTATAGAGTCCCCTTCACAATACTGCTGGTCTCATTAACTCACTTCCGGCACATTCAGTGTGATTGAGGCCTTACCATGCATTCACACCAAAGGCGGCAAGAGTGTCCAAGTCGCAATGCTGTCTGCTTTTACAGCTCAGGCAGTGAGTGTCAAAGTTCGCTACATTGATCTCGTATTTAAAGGAGCCGTTGCAGAATATTAGCAATTCACTTACATTCTCGCATAGAAATGTGCTTTCTAGTGTGAAGCTGTTGTGCACCTTTTATCAAATTCATTTAACTACGCAAGATCAAGTTGTTGCGTGTGGCTTTGCTCCAATTATCCAATATGTCCATATGTCAGAAATATTCTGAAGCAGCAATACTGTTTTGTACTGTTGTTAGTTATCATAAGATTCCTGTTTAAAAAAACATGTTTAACATTAATGCACTTCAGTAACTCGCCAGTAACTTTTTTTATTATTATTATTTAAGTCCCTATAAGAAAACATTGTAAATAATTGGAAATTCGGCGACTGCCATACTGCCCTTGGAAACAACTGCAGTCGGAACCAAAGTTCACAGGACTGTGTTCTCTGGAATTCTCTCAAGCGGTGGACTTGTACATTCCGATCGCTTGCCGCCGAACCACTTCATAGCTCATTATCATAAACTTGACTTGATGTCAACTTTCCTCGACGCCCACACCAGAGAAGACATTCCGTGCCACTCCTTCCTGCTTATTGCCACTGACTCCCATTGAAAATGAATGACTTCTGGCTACTTTGACGTTCTCGCCGCCTTCGGTGTGAACGCACAGTTACTGTGCGTTCACACCGAAGGCGGTGAGAGCGTCACAGGTCGCTCTGGCCAACCTGGCGATAACGCTGTCTGCCTTTAGCTCCAGCAGGAGCGTCAAAATTCGCTACATTGATCTCGTATTTACAGGGGCCGTTGCAATCAGTTACATTCCTGCATAACATGCTTTCTCTCTTGTTGCGCACTTTTTTATCAAATTCATTTAACAATGGAAGATCAAGTTGCATGTGGTGTGGCTTTGCTCCACTTGATTATACAATATGTCCATATGTCTGAAATATTCTGAAGCAGCAATACTGTTTTGTACTGTTTTGTACTGTTTTTTAAATAAAAATATATACAACATTAATGCACATCAGTAATTTGCCTGTAAGTTATTTAATGCATGTTCCTGTAAGAAAACAGTGCAAATAAATGGAAATCCGGCGACCGCAATAATCAAACCCTTGGGAACAACTGGGGTCGGAACTCCTCTTAAGCAGTGAACTTCTTCATTCTGATTGCTTGCCGCCGAACCGCGTCATAGCTCATTACCATAAAGTTAACTTGACTTCAACTCTCCTCGATGCCCACACCGGCGAAGACGCACCGCGCTGCTTATCGCCGCCGGCTCTCATTGAAAATAAATGAATTCCGGCTACTTTGACGCTCTTGCCACTTTGGTGTGAATGTATGGTTGGGCTTCTTCACAAACTGAATCCTTTAATCTCTCAAGATGAGTTTTTATTTGCTCGTTACAAAGCGAGTGACATACTTAATCCCAGATCACACATCATTGAAACAACAGTTACAGTATTATCATACACAATAAATATTGCACAACTCTACTCCTAAACCTTTTTGTACTCTGACCACCTGATGCTCAATCCGGAAAAGGCCAAAATGGAGTTTGGAACGGTATCTTTTTTCCCCGTTTCCTCAAAGAAGTGCGGAGCTCATCAGAAACATTGTCATAACTTCACCCGACTCATTGTCTCTGGTCGTAGCTCCTCCACCCCCGCTCCGTGTTTACGCTGAGCCCCTCCGCTTGCCTCAGGATCAGATATGACATCATTTCAGCACAGCTGCGGGCCGCATACGAGGCGTGGAGAGCGAACAATTGACCGGGGGATGCAGGAAGAGCCCACTGACCTGATTGCTCAGCTGGCCGAGCGACTGGGAAGGAAGGCCCAAGGCGGAGCTGTGGATGTGAGGAGGGGTGATGGTGGTGGACAGTGGCCCCCATCACCCTCCCCTCCCCCTGGATGCTGTTCTCCTGCCTGCCTGCCTTTCAGAGCCAAAGCAGATTTGTACATGAAAAATGATCTGCAATCTCTGTGGCTGTATCAGCTTCCAGATATAGACGCTCCTGATAGGCCAAATCCCCTTTAAAGAGGGCTTTATCCCGCTCGTGGAGAACAGTGCATTCTTTTATCTCTGCACCTCAGTATGTTGGAAATGTGCAGCGCATTTTGACCAATCTGTCCCGATCGGCTTGTGTTTAGTTAGCGTGGTAGTGCTTAGCGGGAATGATTGTTGTTGAAATGTTCGCGTAATCTACGTTGCATTGATCGTTCTTAATTATTAGATGCACAGCTGCTGCCTGAATGTGAATCAGATGGATGTTTCATCTATGTTTAGATAGACAGCAGGAAAGGGCACAATGCATGTGACCTACCACATGTTCATTTCCATATAGAGAAAGAAGACGCCAGCGTACGATCACTTGGATATGAGAAACACTTCTCTGGAGAATATGGAGTCTGTTTTTTTTTTTATAATTGCTTTTAGTTTGATAAAATATTAGTGGATTATTATTATTATTATTATTGTTAATATATTAATTGGTATATGTGGTATTTATTTTATTATATTAATATGTTAATGGCTTTAATATATTACTCTACATATATTTGTAGAATTTACTTAAATTTAGACAATTTAATAATAAATACAAGTTTAATAAATTAAACTTTAAATATTATAATTTCTTATTTTTATAAAACAACAATAACAATAATAATAATAATAAATACATTTTTGCTTTTTATATCATTATATTAATAGAAACATTTAATGAATCAATAATAATAATAATTATTATTATTAGTAGTAGTATTATTATTATTGTTGTTGTTATTACTATTATTATAGTAATAATTTATTATAAAACGTTTCTCATTATTATTAGTAGTAGTATTAAGTATTATTATTATTATTGTTATTAATGTTATTATTATTATTGCTGCTGTTGTTGTTGTTATTTATAATATTATCAATATTATTAATGTTACTATTATTAGCATAATAATTATTATCGTTGTTGTTGTTGTTGTTGTTGTTGTTGTTGCTGGTGCTGCTGCTGCTGCTGCTGTTGTTGTTGTTGTTATTATTAATAATGTTATTATTAGCATCATTATTTTATTATTATTATTATTATTATTAGTATTATTATTAGTAGTAGTAGTAGGATAACATCATTATTATTATTATTATTATTATTATTATTATTATTATCATTATTACTATAATAATAGTAATAATAATAATAATTATTATTATTATTATAGTAGTAGTAATTTACTATAAAAAGTTCATTATTATTATTATTATTATTATTATTATTTTTCTTGTTCTTATTGTTATTATTATCATTATCATTATTAATATTAATATCATTATTATTTGTTTCTGTATTTTCATTTATGTTTCTTCTGTCTTAGTTTCAAATTATTTTAAATTGGTAATGATTTACATTGTGTTTTTCTTTTTTGCTTATTTCTACAGTGAAAGTCAGTGAGTTCCAGGACAACACTAGCCCATTTAACAATCCCCTCACCCTACACCAGCCCCAAAATGTTTTAATATCAGCTTTTGTGTTACAAAACAACGTACAGATTAACAACCAATGAGAGTAAGTAAATGATGATTCCGTTTTGGATGATCTATCCTTTAAAAAATCCCCAGGGACACTCTGTACTCATGGCTGGAGGTTCCTGGAGTAGGGAAATTTATAATATAACCAATGCAAACCTACATTTTATCTGAGGACAGGGAACAAAGGTCTGAAAATAGATGACAAACCAGAGCGCATAAATTCAGCATGGGGCAATCGGGTGCAGTTGTATGCGTGTTTGCATTGGGGTTAGAGATTGCGATAGCCCTTTCCTCCTTAAGAGATATGTTTTCAGCACAAGGAGTCGATTCCCGTGAGGCGGGTGATCCTTTTTAATGACAGGGATTCATCTGTTAGCGTCCCTCAGGCCCCACATGGCACCCAGCAGCCCACAGTAAATGGGCGTCAGTCTCAGGAGAGCACACCTCCTCAGCCCCTCAAGATGCAGAGCGGGAGTTTAATTACTCCTGCGGCCACAAACCACAGCTTACGTGCTCACATTACTACACATGCCTTTCTTTGCTGTTGTTTTTAATCATTTAGGACAAAAATATCACACTGGAGATGCACAAGCTAAAGCGAGGATACGTTTACAGTAATGCGTTTTGTTTTAACGTGTCATTTTAAATTGAAAACATTGATATATCTCCATACTGTTATCAATTTCCTGTAGAATTTACAGTAACTTACTGGCAGCAGTGTACCAGCAATTTACTGTAAAACAAACTTACAGCAAAATACTGTAATGATATTTACAGTACCATATATCTTGCTGTACATGTATTTACACAATTGTATAGCTTTAGTGTAAAATGTGCCAATAGGATATTTTCCTTTATGGAACTTTAAAATACAGTAACATACTGTATACCAGTGTTTCTCAACCACGTTCCTGAAGGACCACCAACACTGCATGTTTTGGATGTCTCTTTTGTCTGTCACACCCATTACAGGTCTTGTGTATTTCAGTCTCTGCTATGGTGCAGATGATCTAAATCAGATGTGTTTGGTTAGGGAGACATGGAAAATGTGCTGGTGGTCCTCCAGGAACGTGATTGAGAACCACTGCTGTATACCATATATCACACAGTAAATACAATTCATATTACAGTTACAGTAAATGCAGTGTAAATACTGTGCACTGTTTCAGAAAGATCTCCATGCACTTTATATACACTATATAACACTATATAAATAAAGAACAATCACATATAATTGTTTTCATAGTATTTTAGCAACCAAATGTTACATGGTGAGTAGTTTTATGAAAACAAGGAGTTTTACGCCATTCATGTTCCTGCTGTGCGCTTGAAATTGTCATCATCATATGCATTATGATAAATTAGGCTAACTATTGTTGATTATTGTCTATAGCAGGGGTGCCTGCAGTTTTTAGCAATTTTAGCTACTTATAAAATGACCAAGTCAAAATGATCTACCTGATATAAAAATGCAAAACTTATTTATAAACATAGATAATTCTGTATTTCTACAATGTATATTAATGTATCTTGCATAACTGTATGAACCCTTAAGCAGGTCTAGCACCAGAAGCCCCGCTCGGCAACGCGCCGCATAGCGCCATGCAGCGCCATACATTTAAGAATTCTAAACATAGGTTTTTATTAGGGTACACACACCAGAGTCGCAAGTCGGCAGCTGTCCGCGGTGCCCAGCCACGAATCAGGACACTGTTTATTTCTCTGCCGCGCCACAGAGCGCCATCTGATTAGTTTCATGTTAAATATCATGTGAATGTCCACGTCTGGTGTGTGATACTTTTAACTGTCATGTGCGCGCCGTGTCGCGGCGCTTCCGGTGTGCGACCTGCTTTATTGTGCAATAGCCTACAACTATATTTTTGACTTGCACTGAATGGAATCAGTCAGGGAAGCATAGTCCGGACAGTAGCTGTTGATAGCCAGCCTCAAGCACACTACCAAATGATCATTAGTCATGGTGGAGCGATATTTAGACTTAACCGTGCCAGCTTTGCTACATGTAAGTGCAATAAATTTATATTGAAAACATGCAGTATGCATTTTCTGCCATCTTGGTTTCTTCAAGGCGGCAGAGGCACTTGTCACAGAAATGAAAACTTATTGTAATGCTCATGTGATCTGGCCTGAATCTTTATATGCAATTATCCAGAATAGCGAATCAGGGAGTAAATATTCCAAAAGTAAGTGTGTGGTCCACACTGAAATGCAACCACAAAAATTTCAAACATAAATGAGGTCTTCAGCATTTCCAAAAGTCTGTGTTTTTGATGGTTGAAACTGTGAAGTAATGTTGAATGGCAGGCAGAACCATAGCATTTGTTTAAAAAATGGAAAACCCACTAGTGTAAATGTAGTCTGAGAAAGCAGGAGACCGTGAGGGGGGTTGGGCTGGTTTTTGTGTGAATGGGGGTCGGGCTGAGGGTGCTGGCCTTCAGGGAGGAGAGGGGGCTTAGAGACACGACTGTGGATTACTAACTTGACTAAAAGGCTAAACATCTTTTCAGTCGAGTCCTTCTGGTCTTTAAGGTCTATCCGTGCCGCTTTAATGAACTTATTTAGACGCAGTTCAGTTCATCCACTGCTACTTAGAGGAATTAGGCTGCAATTTGTTCTCCTTATATTTGCCCACCGTTTTAAAGGAATGGTTTCGTGCAAAAACTGAGGATTCATGTGTGTGTGCTAGAGTGATTAGAGATGTTTGAGAGATAATCTTGTATTTCAAGTGAACTGCAGATTACATTACTCTATTGCAATGTTCCAATTAGCTCATTTCATTTCAATATTTCATGTTAGCTACTAGTGATCAGCCTTATGGGAGCAATGGGCTGTCAGTTCTGCCAGAAAATAGTAGCAAATTATTCAGGCACACAATTAGGGGGGATTTTATATGTAGTCAATGAGTTTCCATTAGTTTATCAAAATTATTTTATATTATATTTAATTTTATTTATTTATTAAATTTTATATTTAATTGTTATTTTATATTTTATTTACATTATATTTTATTTTTATTTAATTTTTATTTAATTTTACGTTATATTATATTTTTATTGATTTATTATTTATAATTTATTTATTTTAAATGTTATTTTACATTATTTTTTAATTTTTTTATTTATTTTTTAATTTTTAATTTTATTTTACATTATACTATATTTTATTTATTATTTTTTTTATAAAAATATGATTTTTTAAATATTTTGTGTGTGTGTGTATATACATACATATATATTTATACATACATACATACATATATATATATATATATATATATATATATATATATATATATATATATATATATATATATATATATATATATATATATACTATTTTATTTTCAACAAACTAAAATATTTAAACAAAACAGATTTTCTTTTTTAAATATATTGCTAAGTGTATTATAGGAATTTATATTTATTTATATTTAGTTATTTCTTATTATTTATCATATTATATTTATGTATGTTTTTCAAAATGTCTGTTTTTGTTAGTGTATGTTTGAGCATCATATATTTTCCCCCTTATTGATTATTATTGATTTTGTCTGTTTTAGTCTGTGTAATGAAAGTGGGTGGGACCAGAAAAACACTATGCAAAATGCATCATCTTTCAGAATATCTTCTTTTGCATTAGAAAATAAAAATAATGCAAAAAACATATTGAACCAGTCTAGCTTTATTAGTGACCTGCAAACAGTGTATTGATGTATTGCTTCTTTGTAATAAAGTAGTAAATTATCTGTAGTAAATATCCTGCTCTCTTCTAGGATAACATTATATATTTTTTCCTATCATATTTTTTATCTCAGACCTCACTATATATCCCATTGATCAAAAATCAGTCACATGCTTGCTTCCTCCTCATGCTGTGTGCTCTGTTAAATGTGCCAAGACCGTACACTAATGTTTGTTAGTTAAATGTACTCCCTGTGAGGTAATGAGTGGCAACCCAATACGTGCTGCATTCTCCTTTTTAATTACCGTTAGTCCACTCGCTGTCGTCTAATGAGGTCATGTCAATATTGAGCCTTAGACTTCCCTCTGCTGTTTGGAGCTTCCAAAGAGAGACTGGCCACTGATCTTATTCAGTCTATTTATTCATTTCTTCACTGCTAAAAAGCTGACAGGGTGTACAACATCAGTTGCACATAAGCAGACATTATGGATGGGCAATATGGACTTACGGCTATATTACAGTATTTACTGGCATTTTTTGCAATAATATAAATGATAATTTAGATATTATAATGTATGCTCTGAGATACAAAAAAAACAAACACGTGTCTTTAGAGAGAAGTGTTATCTGTCCTATTTCACTATGAGGATAATGTGATATCTGTTTCATTCATACTGAAATCTAGAGGGCAACCTCACCCATAAACTCAACATAAGCACCACAGAAGTAAAGACATCAGTTATTTCTGTAGCAAAGATAGAGGCTGTGTCTGAAATTGCCTACGAGTCAGTAGATACTGCATTTGAATTAGAATTTACTACTCCAGAAAAGTACATTCTATACAGTATGAATGTGAGTAGTAAGAATGAAACTCGGATGTACTACGTCCAACATTTTTTCATAATCACGGGACCTACCCACGTCAGTTGCGTCACTTTACTCTCATTCATGAATTCTCTCGCGGTGCATCATGGGAAAGGGTAGTGTACATCAAATGCTCACTTCAAAATCTTGCCAGAAGTAGTAGGTCATACGTGTGCTCCTCGCACACTGTTTTTTGAATTCTATGAATTCGGACATACTACTCAGCTCACATATTGTTTTTAGTGGACTATATAGTATGAAAGTATGCAATTTCGGACGCTGCCAGAAATGTTTAATTGATCAGACATGAAGTAAACAAACACACGATTGTGACAGTGTCTTCATCAAGATTTTGTTTTATGTACTGCACTTTGGTCAACGCTAGCCGTTTTGAAAGTGCTCTATACATTTATTAAACTAAACTAAGATTTTTAACATTATAAAAAAATGGCAAGTTGTAACCCAATGTTGGGCCAAATATGGACATACCCAATGTTTTTGGGTGTGTTGAATTAAATTGAATTGACAAAATTACCTCAACGTTGGGTTAACTAACGGGATGTTGAGTTTGTGTTTGTTATTTGACCTAACGTTGTGTTATAACAACCATGCATTGTTAACCAACTTAGCATTTATCGATGTACATTCAATTTCTTTCTCACTTTGCACTCAAATTTTTTTTTTTTTGCTGCTCATTCAGACTACTTATTTAAAATGAGCTGAATCAACACAATTCTTGCTGTTAACGTAATTGTTTTATGTTTAATTTGCTTAAACTTGCAAAAACTTAAGTTAACTTAATCGATTTGTGTCGGGACAACATGAATGAATTGTCTGATATGGCTGAAACTAGGGATGCAACCAGTTTCACTATTAACCGCGCATTAATTCATCATGCTTAATTATTATTGTAAAGGCTTCTCAACATCGCATATCTGCACAGAATAAAACTGCTGCAACTAAAGGCGTACTCACACTATGTACAGTTGCCTTAAACCGTGCTGCAAGCATGCTTGTCCCCCCTCCCCTCTCTCTCGACGGCCTGCACTCACATTGCATCTGAACCGGAGCACGCTTGCGTCATCGATGAAGCGCTGTTCAGTTTAACAGAAGAGAAGTGCTTAATAAATCCATATGAAACAGTGCCTTAAAAGTCATGTCTCATTTTCAGCTTCGGGCTCAAGCGCGCTTTGCACTCACACTATTAGCCTACTGCGCCAAAGCCCAAGTGAACCGCGCTCTGGCAAACCTCTTCCAACTGAACCACATCTGAGCCCGATTCAGAGCACTTACACTTCTCAAACGAACCGGGAAACACGCCTGGGCAAGGTTTGGATAGCGTAGGGTGAGTAGGCCCTAAAAGTTATGCCAACTGTGCGCGAGTGTAAAGTTCCGAGCTTGTACACAATATCCATACACACTGGATTAAAGGCTGATTTTAACTATGGCTGAGGCTAATAACTAGGCCCACACGGAATCTGCGCGCGCAGAAATCCGCCGATTTTTAGCCCATTATTGAGTCTGTTTATTTACTTGTTTAAATGTGTGTAAATTTATATTTATTCAGTTTTTCAATAAATTTCAGTAATAATACTGACTGATATGAAAGTGTTCATTTGATTTATTTCCAATAAAGTCTGTAAAGTAATATTTTCTGTCTTTTAGTATACCTATTCTATGAGAGACTTGCTTTGCTTTCAAAGTAAGTGGATCTCGATGGATTTGCATTGTAAACATTAAATAACAGTTAAAGAGGTATTATTTTTTATTTCATATATTAAGTTTTTAGTTATGATACTTCAAAAATAATTCCGCATAAATCCACAGATTTTTACAGAATTCTCTGCAGAAATAGCAAAAAATGTCTGCAGATTCTGTCTGGCCCTACTAATAACTAAAGGCCGTTCACATATCCTGTCTTTTCTGCGTACAAATTCCTTATTTCCAATGGAGGCATGCAATATTGGCAGACGCACACGCGGCACAACGCTCTTACTCTAAACCAGGTGCTTAGTTGAAAGAATGATTTTCTAAACTAGTAGTGTTTTGAAATTAATTAATGCATAATAATCATAATAACCGTGAAACAATGATTATTCATAACACCATTCATATTATTCAGTATTATATTATACCATTCAGATTATTCATATAGTCATAACACCAAAATCTATAATCGTTGCATCCCTAGCTGAAACCATGTCTGACGTCATGCAGTGAATTTGGAGTAGAAATATGTCAGTAAATTTCTTTCTTTGTAAACATGCTTATAAACGTTGCATTGCACATTTATTCATTGCACTGATTTTTTTAAATATATTTTTATCGCAAACTACTTCCAGATTGTAGAGGCTGATTCTATAATGTAGATGTCATCATTAGTTTTATGGGAAGAGTTTTAACTATTAAATGGCAAATAACAAGATATTCCCCATTCCTAGCACTCTTA
>NC_079447.1:22798968-22918861 GCF_903798145.1 Danio aesculapii | reverse complement strand
AAACTGCTTTTGTTGTAGCCGAAATAAAACAAATAAGAGTTTATCCAGAAGAAAAAATATTATCAGACATACTGTGAAAATTTCCTTGCTCTGTTAACAGCATTTGGGAAATATAAAAAAAAAAAAAATCAAAGGGGGCTAATAATTCTGACTTAAACTGTATATATTACACACACACGCACACAAACACACACACACATAGTATATTAGTACTGCACGTTATTGGAAAAAAATGACATTTATAAATGCAATTTCACCGGATGTCTTGAGTAGCTTGTAAAGAGTAATTTTAGGTTGGTTGGGATGATTATGTAAGGGAGCGTAATATGATTAAAAAATACAAGCAAATTTAAATGCAACAGATACAAATAAACAATAATTTATTTTTGTTGTATTTTCAAAATATTTAAAATTTCAGCATTTTGAACATTTCTCTACCTCTTTTAAATTGTCATAGCCTAAAAAACAAAACAAAAACAAAATTCCGATTTGACCCCAGACTAGTAGAAAAAGGTGACTCTGTGTTGGCATCATGCGGTGAGCTGATGAAAAATGGCTGTCAGCAGCTCCCTCGTGAGAAGATCTTCCCCTCAGGTGAGAAATTAAAGTGGATATTATCTGCGCAGCGGCCCAGCAGCGGATCAGTATGAGGCCAGGATCCATTTTGCTCACCGCACACAGGAAACGCTGGCTTGACATTATTTTCAGGGCGGCCATACACTCGCCCTCTGTTAGTGATGTGCTTTTCATTCACCTACTCAAGGGCAAGGTCAAACCCACTGAGGTCGATCCGCTTCTACAGACGTGTAAAGGAATTGTAAAGAAATACAGTGGCTGAAGAATCAGTGTTGAATGATATCAGGTGTGAGCATTCATTTGAATTCTAACATGGGTGGCTGTTAAATCAGTGTCAGTTAACATTTCTTGTGGTAAACATAATATAGAAATACTGTAAGTAATAAACTTTAATGTATGTGTGTATTACTTTGGTACTTGAAAATATTTTGAGAAGCATTGGCAAAAAATGTCAATTTTATATAAAAATGATTGGGAAAAATACTAAAAAAGATCAAATAAATTGTTTTATTGTATTTTATTATATTTATTATTTTAAATAAATAAATAAGTACTAATGTATTTTTTTTTCCTTCAATCTATTATTCGTAATCATGTTTTATTTTTAAATATATTTTTTAATAACAATATTTTCAGTAAAATGTTTTTATACATTTTTTGGATTAATATTTTTTTTTATGAAATAAAAAGTAAAACGTGAGTAAACAAAAATATAAAACAATTATTCTTTATGAATAGATTTGTTTGATTAATTTTAATTTGCATTAAATAATTTTTATTTAAAAATGTATTAAAATTAAATAACATATAGATATTAAAAAAATAAAACATAGAAAGCCTTAACAAGGTTAATTCGGTTAACTAGACAATTTAGGTTAATTATGCAAGTCATTGGACAACAGTGGTATGTTCTGCAGACAATCGGGATGAAACAAATCTTAAGGGGACTAATGATCAGTGGCGGATTTAACCAATAAGTGAGGTAAGCGGCCGCTTAGGGCACCAAGAAATTTATATGGGGCCCCCAATAAATATCTAGAAGTATAAATTATGCCTATAAACTAATTATAACATAGTTTTGTATAATATTTTGGTGAGAGTCAAACAAATAAAATTGTAACGTAGATACATAAGAGTTAAATAAGAGTTAAATAAATAAACATGAATTAAAAGTAAAAAGGGTGCATTTTAAGACTGTTGGGCCCCATGGCTGGAGTTGCTTAGGGCACCAAAATCACTAAATCTGAAAAATACTAAATGTTTCATAATATTTAATTTTAGTAACATTTGTTTATATGAATGTAACCTGAACACCAAATATTAAATATTAAAATGATTTCTGAAAGATCAAACAACACTGAGCATCAAGACTGAAGTAATAGTTGCTGAAAATCACATACAGTTGAATTATTAGCCCCCCTTTTAATTTATTTAATTTTAAAATAAATTATTATTATTTTTTTTAATATTTCCCAAATGATGTTTAATAGAGCAAGGAAATTTTCACAGTATGTCTGATAATATTTTTTCTTCTGGAGAAAGTCTTATTTGTTTTATTTCGGCTAGAATAAAAGCAGTTTTTCATTAAAAATTTTTTTTTTTTTAATTTTTCTAAATTATTAGCCCCTTTAAGCTATATTTTTCTGATAATCTACAGAACAAACCATCGTTATACAATAACTTGCCTAATTACTCTATCCTGCCTAGTTAACCTGACGAACCTAATTAAGCCTTTAATTGTCACTTTAAGCTGTATAGAAGTGTCTTGAAAAATATCTAGTCAAATATTATTTACTGTCATCATGGCAAAGATAGAAAAAATCAGTTATTAAAACTATTGTATTGGAAATAATCTTCTCTACATTAAACAGAAATTGGGGAAAAAATAAACAGGGGGGCTAATAATTCTGACTTCAACTGTACATATTCAAATAAATCAAAATACAATTAGTTTCTCTAGTAGATCAAATTTGAAATGAAAAGACTTTTAAAAACATTAGAACGACTTAATTTCTGAACACCAGTACAAGTAAGTGAATGCTTTTAATGGCAAGTTCATATTACAGGTTTATATTATATAACATATAGATATTTAAAAAATAAACTCTAGATATTTTTGAGAATGTGATGAAAACTATATGAAAAAGTAGTTACATTACATGCCAAAGCATAATACTGGAACACCGTAATGGTTGGGCACTAATTAAAATTGTGATTGGAGTGCAGTTTGTGCCGGAAATCTGCCTTTTCTATCTGTTTGTCCTCATGCCCTCCTCCCTCCATCAGCTCACAGATGGGCCACAACAACCTTCTGTTCCAGCAGCAAGATCACAACAAATAATGAGAGAGAGAAACAGGTAGAGAAAGGGGAACAGAAAGAAGAAATTAAAGCGAGGTGAGCAGAGAGAGAGAGGTGAAGGGACAGAAAAGCAGACTAGAGTCTTGGTGCCTTGTGACCAGAATGAAACAGAAAGCCTCAGGCAGATGTAAAGGAGGGAGGAGGGTGAAAACGGAAAAGAAGGGGGAGTCGGCCTGAGAGTAAGAGGAAGGTAGAACGACTGAAAGAAATAAATAGAGAGAGAGAGAGGAGGGGGGAGACGGTGAAGAGTGTTGATTGGCTTGTATGAAAACACATGACTGCAGTGGGGAGCCTCTTGCTCAGGGTGAGTGGCTCTGCTTCAGACCAAACCACATTAGATGAAATTAATCCATTCCCCAGCCTGTTAAAGGAGTGCGAGCCTCGCTTCCGGAGAGAGAGAGAGAGATGAAGGAGGGGCGGATTGAGTGGCAGGAGAGAATGGGGGAGAAAGAGAGGGAAAAGAAAGAAGGAGAAATGGGGGCAGGAGGAGGCCAGCACACACACATATGGTGCCTGAGACACTCTGCTCTGGAGATTACGGCACATTTTAGGTCAGGACAATAGAGAGCAGTGGAGAGCCTTTACACTGCCGTTGTGGACTCACATAACAAACACTGCCTTGTGCTGGTCTGCAGGGGCCACTGTCCAGCTCACCGCTTCTACACACACACACACACACATATATATATGAGGACTATGATTTCAGAGGGAGAACAGTATATGGTCATGTGCTTGGTTATCTGTCATATTTGATGCTGTTTTTGAGATTCAGCTATAGGTAAATGTTGTCTAGTAAAATAGTTAAGGGCAAGTTTGAGTGTGTGTGCTTATTTATATGCTGTGGCTTGGTAAATCATGTTATGCTCATGGATTATGTAGTTAAATGAAATATTACTTTCTCAGATAAAAGGTAGAAAAGCTGACTATTTTCAAGTGGTACTTATACTGTATATGTAGAAGTTGAACGTGAAATCATTAATCCACCTGTGAAATTGTTATTCTTTTTCAAAAAAATCCCAAGTGCTGTTTAACAGAGAGAAGAAAGAACACTTCTGTGTGTATTTTAATAACTTATTTCTAATAGCTGATTCTTTTGTCGTTGCCATAATCACAGTATATTATGGGGTGCTAGTTATTTTGCAACATTCAACGTAAAGTACACTTTAAAGCCTTAACAAGTTAATTCGGTTACCTAGACAATTTAGGTTAATTAGACAAGTCATTGGACAAGGGGGCTAATTTTCAGTGGCGGATTCAACCAATAAGTGGGGTAAATGGTTGCTTAGGGCCCCGGGAAATCTGGGGGCCCTCAATTATCTAGAAGTATAAATTATACCTATAAACTACATACAGTTGAAGTCAGAATTATAGCCCCCCCCCCCCCCTGAATTATTATTTTTTACAATAATTATTGTATATTTTTTCCTCAATTTCTGTTTAACGGAAATATTTTTTTTAAACACATTTCTAAACATAATAGTTTTAACAACTCATTTCTAATAACTGATTACTTTTATCTTTGTCATGACGGTAAATAATATTTGACTAGATGTTTTTCAAGATACTAGTAATCAGCTTAATGTGCAATTTAAAGGCTTAATACGGTGAACTCGGCAGGTTAGGGTAATTAGGCAAATCATTGCATAATGAAGGTTTATTCTATAGACAATTGAAAAAATATATAGCTCAAGGGGGCTAATATTTTTGACTTTAAAATATCTTTTAAAAAATTAAAAACAGCTTTTGTTCTAGCAGAAATAAAACAAATAAGACTTTCTCCAGAAGAAAAAATATTATCAGGCATACTGTGAAAATTTCCTTGCTCTGTTAAACATCATGACATTCTGACTTCAACTGAATAACATTGCTTTCTATCATATTTTGTATGGTGAGAGTCAAACAAATAAAGTTTTAGCGTAATTTAATGTTCTTTAATATAAGATAAGATATAATATAATTATAAAAATGTAATGTTATGTAATAAACATCTGCACAAATTTGTCCACCATAGCCAAACATGGAGCAGTCCAACTGTCAAATTTATATAAAAAAATACATTGTTTTTAGTTAAATATTAAATGTTAAGAAAACTAATCATTTACAATGCAGAGTTTGATAAAATGTAGAAAAGATGTTTGAGTGATGTGAAAAAAAAAGGAAATAAAAAAAGAAAAAGTCAAAAAGGTGCATTTTAGGACTGTTGTGCCCCATTGCTGGAATTGCTTAGGGCATCCAAATAACTAAACCAGCCCCCCACTAATAATATTTTGCTTTCAAAGCTGCTTTTATTTCAGAAGAAAAGAATTATAATTGATGTTCTTTTACAGATGATGTTCTGTAAAATGTTTGTAATCTGTTAAACATCATCACTTGGGAAATATTTGAAAAGTACTAAACATTTCATAGAATGTAATATTTAGTTTTAGTAACATTTATTTAGATAAATGTTACCTGAACACCAAATATGACATATTAGAATGATTTCTGAAAGATCAAACTACACTGAGCATCAAGACTGAAGTAATAGCTGCTGAAAAATCACTTATACAGTTGAAGTCAGAATTTAACCCGCCTTTGATTTTTTTATTTATTTATTTTTTTTATTTTATTTTTTTTAAAATATATTTACCAAATGATGTTTAAAAAAAGCAAGGAAATTTTCACAGTATATCTGATCATATTTGTTCTTCTGGAGAAAGTCTTATTTGTTTTATTTCGGCTAGAATAAAAGCAGTTTAAATTTTTTAAAAAACAATTTTAAGGTCAATATTATTAGCTCTATTAAGCTATATATTTTTTCAATAGTCTACAGAACAAACCATCGTTATACAATAACTTGCCTAATTACCCTAACCTTCCTATTTAATTTAATTAACTAAGTTAAGCCTTTAAATGTTACTTTAAGCTGTATAGAAGTGTCTTGGAAAATATCTAGTCAAATATTATTTACTGTCATCATGGCAAAGATAAAATAATCAGTTATTAGAAATTAGTTATTAAAACTATTATGTTTAGAAATGTGTTGAAAAAAAAAAATCATCTCTCCATTAAACAGAAATTGGGGAAAAAAATACCAAGAGGGGCTAAAAATTCTGACTTTAACTGTAAATATTCAAATAAATCAAAATACTATCTCTTTCTATAGTAGCTCAAATTCCCAAAAAGACTTTAAAAACATCAGAAAGTCTTAATTTTTGAACACTAGTACAAGGTGAAAGATTGTGACAACAGATATGAGCAGAAGGCAGAATATGGCTTTAAACGCATGTTCAGTGGACTCCCTCCTCTCTGCTGCTGTTTAACTGTGGTGTTCAACAGGTTCAGAGATTCGTCCCTCTGTCTTCTCTGTGCAGGCGCTCTGATATATAGTACGACTGCTCTCTGATCAGCCAGGCTGAACCCAAGAAGGTTCTGCTAGGCTCATGCGATACACCCACAGTACGCCCACAGTCATTCACTGACCGAGGCACCGAGGCATACTGTGAAATCGTCAGTTTCAATCTGGTTGGCTGGTGCTGCGTAATGTCCTGAAGTGCACCTGGAAATGAAGATGAGTTTAATAAGCTGTTTTAATTTGAGAACTGATCCCTGTATTAGTTTCCAGAAATAATGATCTTGAATTTATACAATTGGCAGTATATAAGCTCTTTATCCTACTTTTCTCTTTGAGGTTTATGTTCAGCATCCTACTGATTTACTTTTTAAATGAATAGTTCACCTATGAAAATGAGCTTTTATTCACTCTCCCTCAGGCTATGTAGGTGACACTTTTATTTCTTCTGTTGTACAGCAGAGGCTGTGGATTTAAGGTAATACTGTCGTACATGATGTTTTACTTCAGAAGAACTCAATGTATCATCACGAACTATAGGTATTAGTTTTGTATTGCATACGATTGTGTGTCCCCTTAAATTAAACCAATTTAAATGTTTGGGTAAACTATCGCTTTAATACCAGGATATCAGAACTTCATCTCATTTTGTATTGTTTGATCATGTGAATTTCACAAAATATAGTGATTTTACCAAACTGATATTGGTTATTTTAGCTAAAAAAATGAAATATAGTATGCTATATTCCCATATTTACAGTTAAAGTCAGAATTATTAGCCCACTGAATTATTTCTGTTTAATGGAAAAAAAAATTTCAACCCATTTCTAAACATAACAGTTTTAATAACTCATTTCTAATAACTAGTTTCTCTTATCTTTGCCATGATGACAGTAAATAATATTTTGCTAGATATTTTTTAAGATACTTCTATTCAACTTTAGCGCAATTTAAATGTTTCAGCTAGGTTAATTAAACAAGGGTAATTAGGCAAATCATTGTATAACAGTGGTTTCTGTAGACAATCGGAAAATAATATTGATTTAGAGGGCTAATAATATTGACCTTAATGTTTTGTTTTGTTTTTATTAAAAACTGCTTTTATTCTAGCTGAAATTTTAAAAAAAGACTCTTTCAGAAGAAAAAATATTATAGGAATCACTGTGAAAAATTCTTTGCTTTGTTAAACATTCTTTGGGAAATATTTGAAAAAACAAGTTCACAAGAGGGCTAATCATTTTGACTTCAACTATAGTCTCTGTAATATTTGAAAAAAAGTGTCCTCAGAAAAAGAAACTTGTACAGTTGGAAGTGAATTGGCAGCAAATGATGCCAGACTTGTCATTTTTGTGTGTACTGTTCCTTTAATGGCATATTAATCAAGTGATTAATGGCATATGATCAAGTATAGACTGAAAAGTGTTTATCCTTCCTGACTTCAAATACAAATACGAAACTACATTTTATGGCACAGATATTAAAGTGGCGAATGAGATGTTGACACCAGATGTGTTGCTTTGTGAAGGTCTCTTTGGTTGCATCTAAACGCGAGCTGTAATTATGATCAGTCTTTTAAGCGTGGCCTTTTTCTTGAGTTGTGTTGTAGGCTGGTATCAGTCTCTCAATCCCTGTCCTTAACCCAAGAGAGAGACTGATGGTATTTATAGAGAGCTGCCTTTGAAAAAGGGAGTCAAGCGTGAGTGGAAATGCAAAACTCACTTATGCGGCGTGTGTCTGATTATGGAGAGAGAATTCTCTTTCTCTCTCTCTCAACCCTCTGTCTGACCCCACCTTTCTGAAGATTAAAGACTGTCTTTCTTCAATATTTTTATACTTCACTTTCTTGCTTTTGTTTTTGTTCTGACAGTATGAATTACATCTAATCTCATTCATCTGCTTTATTTATTTTACTTTGTGTTCTGTACCTGGCTGATGTACTTCTAAATACCTGGAAATCAGCTTCTCATCTCATTTTGTGTAGTGTGGTGATAGGAATTCCACAAAATGTTTTTTATGAAAATTGTATTGGTTAATCAAAACAGATTTTTTAATTGCATGTTTGCTGCATATTTTCCAGCACAAGATATATTTAAAAACAAATACAATTATTGTTTATTTGTTTTTTGAAAACTATTATAAAAATATTAGCTTTTATGCTTACAATTATATATTAATTATTATGTATTATTATTAGTGGGGTTAATTATATATATATATATATATATATATATATATATATATATATATATATATATATATATATATATATATATATATATGTATATATATATATATATATATATATATATATATATATATATGTATGTATGTATGTATGTATGTATATATATATATATATGTATGTATATATATATATATGTATGTATATATATATATATATGTATGTATATATATATATATATGTATATATATGTATGTATATATATATGTATATATATATATGTATATATATATATATATATGTATGTATATATATGTATGTATATATATATGTATATATATATATGTATATATATATATATATATATATATATATATATATATATATGTATATATATGTATATATATGTATATATATGTGTATATATATATATATATATATATATATGTATATATATGTATATATATGTATAACCCCACTTGATGTTCTCTAGATATGTTCTCTTGTTTTGAGCAAAAACATCTTTAGAGATTTTTATTTTATAAAAGAATTTTAATCTCTCATTAAGTCAGGGATACTCCTCCTGAAGTAAATGTATATTAAATGCAAAGATGTTTCTGTAAAAAAACAAAAAACAAAACAGGTGATATAATATAAACACAAAAATACTTTATATAATATAAAATACTGACTGTTGTTCTTACTGTATTGCGCAGTAATTCATAAAATTGTTATCCACAAACTATCACAACTGACACTGCTGTAAATACTCAAATACGTAATTTTACTTGCATGTTCACCAAAACATTAAATATTAGATTAGATTAATAGATTAGATAGAATTAGATTAATAATTACAATAATAACAGTAATAATAATAACAATAATAATAATAATAATAATTATTATTATTATTATTATTATTATTATTATTATTATTAATATTATTATTATTAGCATTATTATTCATGTTATTATAATTATGATTAGCATTATTATTGTTATTATTATTATTATTATTATTATTACTATAATAATAATAATAATAATTGTATTATTATTCATGTTTTATTATTAATTTTAGCAGTAGTATATTTATAATAATAAAATAATAATAATAATTGTATTATTATTAATGTTATTATTCATATTATTATTATTATTATTATTATTATTATTATTATTATTATTATTATTATTATTATTCGTGTTATTATTCGTGTTGTTATTATTACCATTAATATTGTTAGTAGTAGTATATTGATAATAATAACATGAATAATAATAATAATAATATTAATTGTATTATTATTGTCATTATCATTATTACATGTTGTTATTATCAGTATTACTATTATTTTTCATGTTGTTATTATTGTTATTATTATTATTATAAATGTTGTTGTTGTTATTATATATTTTTATAATAATAGTAGTTGTTATATTTAGAGAATATGTGATTTGAGTCATGACCAAGAGCATGAAATACTCCAAAATCCTACCCAGCAAAGCCAACTATCTAACTGTAAACTTTGTCTAGAGTGACTTCTCAGCCAGCTTCTGCTTCTCTTTGAATAACGAGAACAAGAGTTTGTTTTCATTGAGGTAGTTGGTGTGTTATATAACTGCTGTTTTTCCAGCCTTCAGTGCCTGAGGGCTGAGAGAGAGAGAGAGAGAGAGAGAGAGAGAGAGAGAGAGAGAGAGAGAGAGAGAAGGATGCAGGATCAAGCTGTGTGCAGATCTGGACTCTCTGACGTCACCCATCAGGATGTTCAGCAGCCGCTCCTGCAATGTTTTCATGTCGTCATCATCAGCCTCTTCATGCCCGCAGCTCACAGTTTGCGCACCAATCAAAAACGTCTAGCAAGAGAGAAAACCAGGAGGAGAGTGCGAGTCGTCTTTTCCTCCTCTAGTCTTTCTTTTCTGCTAGCTGGAGGTGAGAGTGACAGCGGGGTGAGGAGGGAAATGGTTAATCAATAGCCACAAGGTCAGAGCGGCGAGCCTCTGGTTTGAGCGTTCCCTGTTAGTGGCTTGGAGCTGAGGATTTGTAGCGCTTGTAAAGGCTTAAAGGAACACTCAGCAGTTATTTGTGGTGGTGCTGACGGTCGGGGTGGCAGGAGAATAGAGAGAGACTCCTGCTGGCCTTTGACTGGCACTGCAGATTCACAGACCTACAGAGCTGAGTCCTGTCTGAGTGTTTGGACAAATTAGCATAGGATTGACTGCGTTTGGCAAACACTTTTATTAGGAGTGATTTTGCATTGGGTTGGATGGAAATATGAAGCCTTGTGGAATTGAGCCCACACACACTTGCTCTTTTTTTGTTGTTCATCAGAATGTGTCCTGAAATTTAATTTTGTCTAAGAAAAAACAAAACAAAAAAATATAATTTTTTTTTTACTATGATTAATAGAAGACTCCCAGTAAAATTTCAGAGAGGGTAACAATCAATTGTGTATACCAAAACTCTTTTAGAGAATAATTTGATGACATCTATTATTATTATTATTATTATTATTATTAATGTTGTTGTTATTAGTAGTAGGACTATTATTACTAATAATAATAATTATAATAACAAGATATTATTATTATTATTATTATTGTTATTATTATTATTATTAATGTTGTTGTATTAGTAGTAATACTATTATTATTAATAATAATAATATTAATAATAATAATAATAACGTTGTTGTTGTTCTTCTTCTTCTTCTTATCATCATTATTATTGTTGTTGTTGTTTTAAATATTTGTTGTTGTTGTTGTTGTTATTAGTAGTAGTACTACTATTACTACTACTGATATTATTATTATCGTTATTATTATTATTATTATTATTATTATTTATTTATTTTATTATTATTATTATTCATGATGTTGTTGTTGTTATTGTTATTATTATTATTATTATTATTATTATTATTATTATTATTATTCATTTTATTATTATTATTCATGATGTTGTTATTATAATTATTATTATTATTAATGTTGTTGGTATTAGTAGTAATTCTGTTATTAATAATAATAATAATAATAATAATGTTGTTGATGTTGTTCTTATCATCATAATTGTTGTTGTTGTTTTAATTATTTGTTGTTGTTGTTAGTAGTAGTACTATTATTACTACTACTGATATTATTATTATTCATTTTATTATTATTATTATTATTCATGATGTTATCATTATTATTATTATTATTCATGTCATTATTTATTATTATTTTTTACATTATATACAGAAATTGTTGAAAACAAAATTGCATTAAATATGACTTGTTTATACAGAATATTGGAATTTATTTTGTGTATTTTGTAAACAACAACATTTTTTCAATGTTCAACATAATACCATAAAAGTATATTCATTCATTCATTCATTCATTTTCTTTCCGACTTAGTTCCTTTATTAATATGGGGTCGCCACTGCGGAATGAACCGCCAACTTATCCAGCATATGTTTTATGCAGCGGATGCCCTTCCAGCTGCAACCCATCACTGGGAAACATAAAAGTATATATACAGTATAGAAAATTAACAACACCAATACTGATACAACATCATTTCTTGCATCATTCCTTTTTTTTTTACAGGAAAAAACATAACGTTTTGCAATATTTACAGCCAGGTATACCTTTACTGTAGGTTCAAACTGAAATGAGAGCATGCTGTGCTTTTCTACATCTCTGAGCTTGTTATTCTAGCACTCTTCTGTTCTGCAGGTATGGCCCATCTTGCCTCACCCGTGACTTACGTGCTTAAACATTTCATGCAGGCTTAAGAAAGCTCTCCTAATACCTGTCTCTACATCACTTCCTGAAATGCACCGACTGCTTTAACATATATAGGGCACCGTCTAAGGATCCAGAGAGCCGGAGACGCTCCCTGTCCCGTCACGCACACAGCAGAGGCATTTAAAGAGAGCTTTATCAGACCTCTGCAGTGGGTGGCGGGGGAATTTCAATGTCTGTCTGCTTTTTTTCCTCCTGCATTTGTGCCCTGGAATTTGAAGAGTGATGGCGGTAAAGTGGTCAGATGAGAGATGAAGTCCTGACACTCCAGTTCTTTACCAATTAATCCTTCCGCACGTCGCTGTAGTGAGTTACAGTGCTGGCTACGAAGCTTCGTGTTTATTTGCCAGCGAACGCAACTGTAAATCAACCCGCGGCGGCTAAATTGATAACCTTGAATGTAAGGCCTGATACCTTTAACAGCGTGTAATAGACTCACTGATGGGGTTCAGGCATTTGTGGAGGTCTGTAATTGGTCACGGTTCTTTCGTCCAGCACACACACACGCACACCGTTTATCCACACTTAGGAAAATAAATTGTTGGTGTAACTCAATACAATTATAACTCAGATTTCCACGCTTTTGAATGATGTTATTTTAACTTAATTTGGGCAACTGGAATTCAGTTTGAACCAATGAGATTTCTGTTTAAATTATTTATTATTTCACTTGAACACAGTTTACATTTGTTGAGCCAATTAAAGTTAATTTACTTAATTTGGACAGCCAGAATGGTTTGTTAACTATTGCTGTGGAAATGTAACAAGTTTAATAATTGTTGTTATTTTTGTGTTGCATGGACTGGGCAATTAAAATGAGATCTCAGAACTGGCATTGAGGCCGTTGTTGCTCATTGAGTGGAGCAAAAAAAACAGTTGTTAATAAAGCTGCCAAACACAAGCATGAGCATCTCTTCTTCTGTACAGTCATAACCTCACATTTCAAATCTTTCATCAAACACTGGAAAAACTGCTAAATATCTCTTCGCATTAATTAAAACACTTTTACTGTCAACATTTTTCACCATTTAGGGAATAATTTACCCCAAAATGAAAATGTACTCGCCCTCGTTTCTGTTGAATGCAAAAGAAAATAGTTTGAAGAATGTTGGAGGCCAATGACCACAGACATTCGTACTAGGAAAGAAATACTAATGAAGTCAATTGCTAGCTTGTTAGATTGTGTTCAACAGAATAAAGAAATTGAAACGGGTTTGAAATAAGTGAAGGATGAGTGAATGATGACAGTTTTGGGTGATACCTACTGTATGCACTATTTTACGCTATTCTGGAGTGTTAATAGGGTATGTAGTATTCACACTGAAAAATTAGTTTTATTCTAAAAAGAACAAGTGCACTTTAAATACCCAGATGCTGCACCTATTCAACAGTTAGTGTTAAGTGTGGAATGTTGGACACTTTAGGCACTCAAAGGTCGCAGCTTTGCTTATTTAGCGGAAGGGGCGGAGCTTTCGGGAACTGATGTTGGATTAATTATTTTGGCTTGAGAAAGCAAAATTCTCCTACAAGAGTGATTATGCCGCTTCCGATGGTGAATGCAGTTATACTCATGGTAGGTTTTTTTGGTAGTTTGGTCATTTATTTCACTAATTTGGCAACCGTCAAACGTCATCAGGGAAACGGTTTGAATTTCCGCTTAGTCAAAAAAAGGTTAGTGTTCCATTTAGAACCAAGCGTGTAAGTGCATATTGTGCCATTTAGGATGCAGCTTATGCCTTTGATGTATTCTCACACAAAGCATTTTGGGAACTACAAATCTACTAACTTTATTAATTATGGCAACACAATCTCTTGGCAATTCGTAACTTTTTGATTTAGTGGCTAATTCATATGAATTCGTACAATTTTATTCAAACAATTTTGTACGATATGCTTCTCCCCCAATCATAGTTGGGTTTAGGGGCGGGGTTAAGTGCCACGCCTTCTTTTTTTTTTAATTGTACATTTTCATATGACTGAACTCATATGAATTCATACGAATTAGCCACTAAACTGACAAAACTTGAAATAGTTACGTTTCTTTGTGATCAGGCTGGTTATGCCAGCAAAAATGGTTATTTCTTATCAATCCTCCAACACAAAATAATTTAGCTAACATAATATTTTACAAAACTAAGCAGATTGAACATAATACAAATAAATATAATTTTTTAAAAAGAATTTCAGTTTATTTTAAAGTCAAAGTAAATAAAAAAATTGGCGATGTTTACTTAAAAGTGAAAGTTATTCCATTGAAAAAAAAAGTCTGTTTTGGTAATCTGCATTTAAAAAGTCCGACCATTTTCCTCTGCATTTTGCATGGTGGTTCTTTGTTGACGTCAGTTTAATGGCTTCAGCCACAATACTCTTACCCACTCCCCTTGAACTGTGCATTCACACGGAGCTTCAATTTCAATGCTTGACGGAGGGCATGTCTGAAGTCGGGGCTGACGCGATCATCATAGCAGCAACAGCCAATGAAATTAGTCTGCAATCGGCTACTGTCTGAGCTGGGGTATTTGCATAAAGCGGTCTGATTGGCTGATGCGTCCATTGGCGCTTGAAAAGTTGAGAAATTCCCAACTTCTGCAGCGAGCAACAGCACTGAGGCAGCGTGACAGATCCATAATGTAGTTCGGCAACGCCTATTATTACACATTCAAAGTGAATAGGAAGCATTGACGCTGACGCCCCGTGTAAATGGGGCGTTACCGTTAGTTTGCTACCAGAGAATGAGGTGCAAAAGCAAGCCCTACCCCCCACCCCCCACTCAATATTCCATTTTAGTTGGAAGTGCATCAAACATACTGAAATAAGTCTTAGCTACTTCCGGTTCACGTGACGTTAAGTGATTTGAACAAGCAGTAATGTTGTGTGTGCGTGTTTGTGTTTGTGTGTGTGTTTGTCTATGAGTTGTGCCGTTTATTTTGCTAGCAATTTCTGAAGATCCCTTTTGGCACTTTAGCTTTGAGAGGATTGTCAGTTACAGCATGAAAAGATGGATGGGACGACGACTACTCACCCACTCCTGAAATGTCATCGGAGCGCTCAATGTCTTTCAGGGCCTCATTGAGCGTGCGAGGAGATCACAGATTTGCGCTCAAGTGCTCTCCCGTTTTTCTCCCAGCCTGACACACTCCTCTCTTTGTCTGTCCATTTTTTTCCCAGAGAGAAGAACTTTAATGGCTTCCAGGTAGAGAGAAAGAGGCAGCAGTCAAGATGAACTCGATTCCTTCGATGGACAGGCACATACAGCAGACCAATGACAGGCTGCTGTGCATCAAACAGGTGAGGAGAAAAGACACCGCGGTAAAACCACCACTTCTGTCTGTCCTTCTGCCTGGCTCTTCATTGTTCCAGGGGTCTCCCACTGTCTTTCTGATGGCAGTCTGCAGTTTTCCATTAGCTTGGCTCATATCAGGTTGCAGAGTATGAAATCCGTTGTCGTCCTCAGTTGTTTTCAAAGCATCTCCGTTTCAGCTTTGTTCTGCTGTACACAAACGCATATTAACTGTTTAGATGTCTGTATGCAGGCATGACTTCTATAACTGTCATTGATTGATGAAAAACAATGTCGTTGTTTTTTTAAATAGTTTATATTTAATTTTTCTTACTATTTTAAACATATATTCATATGAAAACAATAGTATAGTATATACAGTAGTTTTAATAATATTCATATTTTGACAATCATAATGTAAAAAATTGTAAGATGTGAACTAAAAATGACAATATTAATATTAACTGCTAGACACACAGTAATATTAAAAGCAATATTATTAACCCTCTTGTAAAATTGTTATTCTTTATAATAATATTATTCATTTTATTGGTATAGCACTTTTCCTACATAAATGCAACTCAAAGCGCTTCACAAACCACAAACAAGCATTATAATAAACCACATAAAAATGTATAGACAGATAAAGCATAATAAACAACGAAATAAATGCTAATAAAAGCATACATGTACATGTATATATTCATAGATCTACACAATCACACAGAATAGTCCTTACATATGCAAGCGCACACCATACATACATACATACATGCATACATGCATTCATACACCTACACAATATACATAAAATACATACACTTCACAAACTGTTATATACATATGTAATTTTAAAAAGGTGCGTTTTAACACGCTTTTTAAAAACATGAATGCTGGGGGATTCTTTCACTTCATTTGGGAGACAATTCCAAATTTTTGAAGCATAGTGACTAAAAGAAGTGCCGCCATCAGGTGTACAGAGTGAATTTCTAAAAGTCCAGCGCTAGAAGAGAGTAGCAAACGGTTTGGATTATATTTCGATAAGCATTCAGAAATGTAAGAATGTGTCATGTTGTGTAGTGCCTTATAAACTAATTAAAGAATCTTAAAATCTATCCTTTGGTGCACAGCTAACCCCCACAGTCCAAAGACATGCGGTCGAAGTGAACTGAATAAACTAAACTTGTCATAGTGAATGTGTGTATGGGTGTTTCCCAGTACTGGGTTGCAGCTGGAAGGGCATCCGCTGTGTAAAACGCATGTTGGATAAGTTGGCGGTTCATTCCGCTGTGGCGACTCCTTTTAAATAAAGGGACTAGATTTAGAGGTTTAGAAATGGGTTGAAAAAAAATATGTATATTAAACGGCAATTGCAAAATATTAGAAAATGATTAGAAAATGTCACAGAATGGATTGATAATTTTGACTTTAACTGTAAATGAGGAATTATGAGCTATAGGAACTGTGAGATGTATGAAATTGTGAAATATAAACTTATATATGTGAGTTATAAACCAGAACTGCAAGATATAAATTCAGAATTGTGAGCTATAAAATCCTAATTATGAAGAATCCTTATTTATTTTCTAAACTCTAAACCCATCATTCGGTCAGAGTGATTTAAGACCACTTCAAATGCCCTCATGTTTCTCTTTATTATTTAGGACATTTAAAGGAAAAAAAACAGTGCTCGCAACTACAGACAAACTTTTACATACACACACAGACTGAAGTAGGCATGACCTAAGGCTATGTCTTGCGATTCTAGACTTTGATAATTGCTGCGTGCTGAGTAGGTGTGACATTTTACATCTCTTGACAGATTTATGGAAATATTTGACATGCCAGCTTGCATCTTCTAGACGTTTCAGGATTTTTCATGTCCGCACAGATCTCCGCTAGGCTTTGTTGTCTCTGCATCAATTAGGCGAGTCTTAGCGCTAATAAGATCATGTCTACAGCATGTAAGAATCCATTGAATTTCTGAGCCTATTAAATTGGTTACAAATGACACTTGTTATCTCTGTTTTGCATAGCAGATTGAGGCTGATTAAAACTAAGGACAAAACGCAATCGATTGCGGCTCATTAATCATATTGATATGGCACATTTAGAGTCATCGTGTAGCCGGCAGGACTGTTGTTTATATGAGCTCAGAGACTGAATTTATATTTCACAGTATGCGTAATCAGTTTATTTTTTGACTGATATTATTTTTCACATATTATTTACATCTTTTTGCACCAACATCAGTAATATATTTTGTATGATGACTGTATGCATTCTGTTGTTCTCTTATACATTTGGCTGGCCTTTTTGGGGGACATTGTGAAGGTGTGGTAGTCTAGAAATGACCAATTTTTGGATGAAAATGTCTCTTTTTGGTTTCCATCTGTACAAAGAGTCACCAGTCAGTTTCAGTCACTTTAGAATGGCTTTCCATCTTGCTTAATTGGTCAAAACTGGAAAATAGTTGCAATAATTCAAGATTAACACCAATAATTGTGAGGTTAAACAATGAAATCAAAGTCCAAGGCACTCAAAATAAGTGGAAAAATGTACTTTTTAACGAGCAAAAATAGTTTTTTAGCAAATTACGAGGTTAATTTTAGTGAGGTAATTTAAATTAGTGTTCTTTGACGCATTCTCATGTTTTTTTATGCAATGCTTTAGATTGTATAACATGTGAGATGCTTAAAAATGCTGTTTTACTCCTCCTAGGATAATTTCAGATATGATTAAAAAAGCAAATACCTTGAAAATTAGAAAATGTTAGGCTTAAAATGTAAATAAGTGGACATGGCTACCTCTCCTGCAGTGTTTGTGAGCCTCTGAGGGAAGTACTAACTGCACTCGTAGTTAGATCAGGTCATCATACTGAGGTGTAGTAATGTAACACAGTAAAAAATTACACTAGGAAAATGAAAGTAATATACATACATGAACTTATGTAATAAAATTCTGGTCATGTTTAATATGTTGATCTGAATGTAGGAAAAAAAGTATTGACTTATTGACTGTGACACCAATTATACAGAGCCTAATTCAGTATCTGCTCTGTTAACCCCACTTAGTCTCCCACTTGGTCCTAGTGCCTGCTCCATGAGAAATTCAGTGGGTTATTGTAAGAATATATAATATAATATAATATAATATAATATAATATAATATAATATAATATAATATAATATAATATAATATAATATAATATAATATAGGGTTATTGTAATGTAAGAAATAAACTTGGTTCTATCTACTAACAAATCATTAATTGGGTCAAAGAATCACAAGTCTTATTTTAATTTATTGTGTAAACACTTATCAGAAATAATCATCTGAAACCTGTGAATTAACTTGTAATTAACACTTCTCAAAAACAGAAAAGATTTTGGCATCCGCTCATCCAAAAGGAGTTTGAAAAGATCTGCAAAGATCCAATACTATATTTAACAAGCTCCACAAATTAAAAGGTCTTTATTTATTATAACACTTTTTGTTGATTTTATGGAAAACTGCCTGCTGAATTAACTATATTGAGAGATTTTGTTACTGTTAAAAAACTAAATTAACATTAACAAAATATCCCACAATATAGTTAATTCAGAAGATTATTTATTTCGTGAAATAGAATTTCCTTTTTGTCCACTTTACAGTTGAATTCAGAATTATTAAACCTCCTGAATTATTAGCCCCCCTGTTTATTTTTTCCCACAATTTCTGTTTAATGAAGAGAAGATTTTGTCAGCACATTTCTGAACATAATAGTTTTAATAACTGATTTCTTTTATCTTTGCCATGATGACAGTAAATAATATTTGACTAGATATTTTTCAAGACACTTCTATACAGCTTAAAGTGACATTTAAAGGCTTAACTAGGTTAATTAGGTTAACTAGGCTGGCTAGGGTAAATAGGCAAGTTAATATATATATATATATATATATATATATATATATATATATATATATATATATATATATATATATATATATATATATATATATATATAATATAATTTTGAACTTAAAATGGTTCTTAAAAAATTTGCTTTTTTTGTAGCCAAAATAAATCAAATAAGTCTTTCTCCAGAAGAAAAAAATATCATCAGACATACTGTGAACATTTCCTTGCTCTGTTAAATATAATTTGTTAAGTATTTAAATAACAAAAAAAAACCTTTAATAATTCTGATTTCAACTGTATATGCTTATCAATATTATTATAGCTACGGTCACGAGCTGTCTTTACTACTGTACATTTAACCCTTTTGTATGTAAACGTATTTACTGTATATGTAAATGGCAATACCTTGTCAATTTCCAAATGTTCTCATGTTTGTGACGTGAATGTCAAAAACCTGATCTTTCAATCTAATAGGGGTGTTTCCTTTCCTCTCTGTCCCATTTTCTGTCTTTTCATCAATCTGTCATGCTGTCAATCAATCATCCTCCTGCCTGTCAGACAATCCATTCTTTCCTCAACTTTCCTCAGTTGGTTATAATGACAGTGGTGTAAAACATTATGTCCAATCTCATGACTAACACCCACATGAAGCCATCAGCATGTTGTGATTGTGATGTCGATCAAACGGACCATTTTCTCTTTTGACT
The DNA here is from genome assembly GCF_903798145.1 of Danio aesculapii. Classification (NCBI taxonomy): domain Eukaryota; kingdom Metazoa; phylum Chordata; class Actinopteri; order Cypriniformes; family Danionidae; genus Danio; species Danio aesculapii. The sequence goes on along the minus strand of NC_079447.1, from coordinate 22,898,728 downwards.
TGGTTGACTTTTTTTTTCTTCCATCCTCATACAACCACTCTCTCCAACTGCCATCTGACTTTCATTTACAGAGCCTTCCTACAGAATTCCTCTGTTTTCTCATGGAGGGTTTCCTCACCAGCAGTTAAAGCCGCATGCTGAGCAGTCGGCAGCCAATATCTGTCAATCACACAAAATGAGATCCTGTACTGTCTGAGAGGAGAGCAGACTGACATCACAATCAACTCCAGTCAAACTGATGCATTGAACCCAATCGCATGCTGGCCCAGATCAATGATGCTTGCATTTAAAACGATGCAACGTCTTAAAAATAATTTCAAATAACATTGGCTTGATTTCGTTGCTGTGTTTGTAGAGCTCGAGTTTAGTCTGTTAACGAACTGAACGTGAAACTATTATCATTCACAGTGTTTAGCTTTGAATGCATGGTGAACGTTTGGATGATCAGAACAATTCTCTTGGCTCATTCTCCATCAAGAACATGAGGAGGAATTTAATGATTAGAAATAATAAGTGAAACACGGCACAGTGACTCGGTTTAATTAGACAGTCTTTCTTTTCTTCTTAAGCAAGAAGAAATTATCATTCATATGGAACATGAATACAAATTTGCAGAAGAGTATTCTGATGCTGGAGGAGGCAGTTATTCATGGTCCATGTCCCGTGTAGGACTGATGAAATGAGCTTGTGCTCAGGGATTTCCTTTGACAGATTAGCTGATGAGAGAAATTGCCCTTAGGAATTCAAGATCCTGACCTTTTCTAAAACCTTTTGTCTGCGCTAAGGGTTGAATGCAGTTTCATAATTTGAAGATGTCTTTACTTAAAATTTCTTAATATGAGTTTAACTGACATAATTTACCAAATTAAATGCTAAACATTTTGTCCTTTTCTCTAATTCTTATTATCCTCGCAGTATCAAAAATGGTATATCGATATTTTTCAATGTATCGTATCGAAATTCTGGTATCTTGATAAGACTAATACACAATTATGTTCCTCACGTTATTATTATTATTATTATTAATAATATTAATATCATTATTAATCTTTGTATTAATCTTAGTATTAATCATATATTATATAAACAAATTATTATAAAAACAAATTATTATTATTATTATTATTATTATTATTATTATTAATTTCCTTAGTATTATTATTATTATTATTATTATTATTATTAATATTATTATTAATCTTCTTAGTAGTAATCATATTATTATTGTTGTTGTTGTTGTTGTAATTGTTATTAGAATTATTAATCTTTTTAGTATTAATTATTATTGTTGTTATTATTAATCTTCGTATTATTATTATTATTATTATTATTATTATTATTATTATTATTATTATTAATTTTGTATTAGTCATATTATTATTATTATTATTATTATTATTATTATTATTATTATTAATATTAATAGTGGTAGTAGTGGTAGTAGTGGTAGTAGTAGGATTAGTATCAATCATATTATTATTTTTTAATCATTATATTATTATTATTAATGTTGTTGTTGTTGTTATTATTATTATTATTATTATTATTAATCTTTGTATTAATCATATTTTTATTAGTAGTAGTATTCTTAGTATTAATCATATAATTTTTTAAATCATTATATTATTCATATTATTATAATTATTATTATTATTAGTAGTAGTAGTAGTAGTAGTAGTAATTATATGATTATTTTTTAATCATTATATTAATCATATTATTATTATTATTAATAATAATAATAATAATAAAAATCTTTGTATTAATCATATTATTATTAATAATAATAATCTTAGTATTAACCGTATTATCATTATTATTATTTATCTTAGTATTAATTGTATTATAATTATTTTGATTATTATTATTATTAATCCTCTTTGTATTAATCATACTATTGTTACTGTTGTTGTTTATTATTATTAATATTATTATTATTATTAATCTTAGTATTAATCATATATCATATAAACAAAATATTATAAAAACAAATAATAAATAATAATAAATAAAAAAAAAAAAATAATAATAATAATAATTATTATTATTATCTGTGCGTACAATAAAAACACAAATTGTATAAAAACATGAATTATGTGTTTTTAAATTACACTTAAATGTATTCCCATAACATGTAAATATAAATTTGTAAGAAATAAACTGGAAATGATTCATTTAAAACACGACATGATTTTCCTGGTTTTCCTTGTTTGTGTACAGTAAAACATAATATGTAAATATTTGAATACTTATAACGATATTACTTTACAGTTACATGCTTTTGCAGCTTAATTCCTATAACTAGACTTGGTGGACATCATGAAAACAGCGGGAAAACTTTTAATTTCTATTATCCAGTTAGTCCAGTTGTCAGGTCCTGGTCAAGCAACAAGACGTCATGCCTCTGGAGTGACTGATCACAACACACAGATCTGCCCTGAGGTGGAGAGGTCCTGTTTGGACACCGTGCACTTAGCAGGGGAAAGGTAGAGTGCTGAGATTTTGGCCGCTGTTGCGTTAACACCTGTGTTGCGATCCTGCCAAAAACCCTTCATTGCTGACACACGGCTCTGAGCGCCCACAATCACAACAGCTTTTCATCCCCTCCTGATAATCGTACGGTCAGACCCAGACACCAGAATGTCCGTTTAAACAAAGCCTAGCCCTTAAAATGGAGTTTTTTTTTTTTTGCAACGTAAGGGGGAACGTTCACTACCCGAATATTCCTTATGCTGTGCAGGATTTACTCAGCAGGGTTCTGCGGCAGTAGACATTGGCTCTTTGTCAGATGAGCTCTTTGTCAACACACACACACACCAAAGCCGCTCATTCAAATGGCGACCTCTGCCGCCCTCGGAAGACAATGCGGCTTCCTCGCTGTGAGCCGAGGAAAAGGAGGTGTCCGTCCGACTATAATGCTCTTCAAAGTGCACAGTCTCCTGCTCAGAGTATTAAACGTGCAGCGGCTCTGAAGAGGGTGCACAGATTGCGCGTTTGTTTAAATTTCTTGTCATGTCTTGTGCGCCACCAGTCGCTGGAGAGTTCGGGTGGGGGGAGGGCAGTCCTGAGGGGAGGATAAACAACCTCGCCGCTCAATAAATAACAAAAAAAAAAAAATGGGGGAAGGAGAATAAGCTTCTTCTCATTGAGTTCTGTTACAAAGCCCCCCCTTCTTGTGCTCGCCTTATTGGCCAGCCTGCTTGACTATTGCTTTCAGAAGTGCAGATCTATTACATCTTAGTGGACAAAAGATGATGAAGAGTCTGGATTAGGACGTGCTGTGGTGTGCGAGGAGGCCTTGAAGCACACTGAGCTCTTTGTCAGGAGGGTGGATCTGTCCCAGAATGCACAGCTGTGTTCGGACCAGGAGGCCTTGGGTTACCGGCTAGGTTTTTCGCGGGGTTGTGCAGATGCACCGAGTCAAAGGGCAGGAGCACTTGGTCGAGTGAAAACGATATCCACTTTATGCTCAACTTATACCAGCTCTCGTCGACTACAGGTCGTAAATATGCCATGATGTGTAGAAGTGGAATATGGTTTGTGATTTAGATTACAAGCAGAATCTGTTGAAGATTTATATATATATATTTGATTTACGTGATCTTAAATGATTTGGATTTGCTTGTTGGTTTGCTTCTGATGCTTTAAAGAAATTTTCTTGGTTTAAAATCCATGTAAAGCAGAAGTTGCTGAGACTTTTTTTTTCAGTATGTTGATGTTCTTTCAACTGAAGCAGAATATTGTGTTGGGAGCGGGACTTTTATGGCCATCATTTCTTATCGCAAACTAACGGTAAGAGTGGTGTGGTTAAGGAAATTGTGACTAAAGCCATCAAACTGACGTCAACATTGGATCACCACTCCAAACATGGAAACAAATGGTCAGATTTGTTTAAAGATTATAAAACTTTTTAGTGGATTAACTTGGACAGATTAATTGTTTTAACTAAAGAATAACAATGTGCGCTGGTTAAGAATATTGTTGAATATTGTTGCTAAAGCCAGTGTAGAACTAACACTCCAAAGATGAAGAATATGGTCAGATTTGTTTAAAGATTATAAAACCTTTTTTTGGTGGATTACCTTGGACAGATTCATTGTTTTACATAAAGAATAATAATGTGTGCTAGCAAAATAACATAGTAAATTTGATTTCACATGATCAAATGGTACACTATACACTCATGCACTATGTACTTATGCACTTACACACCCAACAGCATAGTATATGCATGTAGTGTCGTCCAAAATGGAACACTAATGGTTTTTTACTAAGCAGAAATACAGATTCTCTGATGACGTTTGACAGTTGCCAAATTAGCGAAAAAAATGTAACTATCAAATAATACCTGCCATGAGTATACACGGAACTGTAAATGCATTCACCATTGGGAGCCGATATAAACACTCTCGTAGGAGAATTTTGATTTCTCAAGCCAAAATAAATAGTTATCCAACATGAGTGCCCGAAAGCTCCGCCCCTGTGGTTGATGAGTTCTTGAAGTGTCCAACATTCCACACTTCATTTTACCTGCTGAATAAGTGCATCATCCAGGTATTTAAAGTGCACTTATTATTTTTAGAGTTTTCAGTGTGAACGCACTACTTACACTATTTATACTACAGAATGCCGTAGAATAGTGCATAAGTATTGATCTGGGACGCACATATAGACTTTAATGTCACAATTTTTCTTTTTCTTCTGTAAGCTTGTAAAATAACAGAATACAATACTGTACATGTAGGGTCCAGCTGTTTTAATAATCATATTGTAAAGTCAAATATTACATTTGCAAAAAAATGGTTAAAAATGCATTAATTAACCGTTTCCCTAGGGCTGTTTTTTAGAATAGTTTAAAAATTTTAATTTTAAATTTTAAAATAATTATCTTTTTTTATTATTCATTTAGTGAATTTACTGATGCTCATTGTTAAATTCCTGTAGCCAAGTTTTTTTTTTTGTAAACACCAGTATTATTCGTGTGATTTCTGCATAATGAAGTATTTTTGTTGTTCTTTCAAAACAGTGTGATCATTTTAATAATATTTATTTTACTAATAAAAATGAGAGGGTGCCAAAACCTCAGTGTTTTCTGTCATTAACCATGCGCTCTTTGTGATGTGCTTCTCTTCGAACAGCACTTACAGAATCCGGCCAATTTCCAGACGGCGGCCACAGAGCTGCTGGACTGGTGCGGAGACCCACGAGCCTTCCAGCGGCCCTTCGAGCAAAGCCTTATGGGATGTTTGACGGTAAGACAGCAGCTGCTCAAGTCTTGTCCTCATGTCAGGGGCCAGTGACGAAGGTTAAAGCTACAGTCACGCTTCATGCGTCCCTCAGCCCACCCACTCAACTCTATCCCCCTCTGTTTCTTTTCTTCCCTCCTCTAACCTCTGCTTTTTGTACTGCAATGTCACGGTATTTAATTTTTTGTGTCATGTTAAATATGTTCTGTTATCTCAATAGTCAAAATCAGCTACTGTATAAGCAAGTCATTAGTTGGCTGATTCCCTCCTAAAGTAGCTGCATTTAGAATATGATTTGTTTTCATATTTAGTATTCTCGGTGATGCTAGTGGTGCAGAACATATAGTTGGTTGAAAAACAGCCCCCAGTCCCACATTGTCTAAGAGTGTCATTGATTATGGCACATTGCCTGTGTTTAGCATTACCTTCTGTCTGGTTCAGGCCTTCAGTCCAGGTGCTTTTTGTGGGCTTACAGACATTTCCCATTGATTTCCACTGGTCTTATTGCAGTTCCACTCCCACTCTGTGATCTGAATTCCTTAGATAGTTATTTGCTTGGAGGCTCTAGGAATATGTCTGTTCTAGCTATACTTAAACTTATCAGCTATCATTGATTTCTCTCTCTCTCTCTCTCTCTCTCTCTCTCTCTTTCTCTTTCTCTCTCTCTCTCTCTCTCTCTCTCTCTCTCTCTCGCTCTCTCTCGCTCTCTCTCTCTCTCTCTCTCTCTCTCCCTCTCCCTCCCTCCCTCCAAAGAGTTGCTATTGTATATCTTGGGTCAGTGATTCTCAGCCAGAAGACTTAAGGCCGTAATAAATCCTAACATTTCTGTAAATGTACTTCTATTGCTAACATGTTATTTTTCAGTTTGTATTGTTGATATTTTAACATGAGGATCAGAGTTTCATGCAAATAAGTGTTGGTATTGCAGCATAAACCCAGTCGGGGTGATTACAACTCTAGTGTCAACATAAAGTGGGTTTTCTGTTTTTAATTGAGCAAACAGGATATATATTACATGACTACATCTCACAAAATTAAATAATTGGACACAAAATATAACAGCACAGCTTTTACGAATAACATTGCTAGCGAATGGCCAATTCAGAGTAAATTGAAACCACAGACCCTGAGTCTGTTATATACAGATGACAGAATGAAATAACTCTACATTATATATTCCAAGTTAATTCCCCAAACACAATGTGTACATGAAGAAAAACAGTGGCTAGCATTGCATTCATTTGTGTTATTTAAGTGTAAATTGTAGAAATCTGCAACATCTTTATTTTAAACTTTAATTATTAGAGCCTTTTGAACTGAACACCAGCCTTTTCGACAATAACATTGTACTTACTATTCTTCAAGTGCATTCTCAAACAGCAAAAAACAGTTTTAACCATTAATTATAATCAGAAATGTTTTATGAGTACCAAATGAGCAAATTAGTCCCAGGAACAATGGCAGCTGAATGTTCAGCTTTACCATCACAGGAATAATTTGTTTAAAAATCCATCCATCCATCCATCCATCCATCCATCCATCCATCCATCCATCCATCCATCCATCCATCCATCCATCCATCCATCCATCCATCCATCCATCCATCCATCCATCCATCCATCCATCCATCCATCCATCCATCCATCCATCCATCCATCCATCCATCCATCCATCCATCCATCCATCCATCCATCCATCCATCCATCCATCCATCCATCCATCCATCCATCCATCCATCCATCCATCCATCCATCCATCCATCCATCCATCCATCCATCCATCCATCCATCCATCCATCCATCCATCCATCCATCCATCCATCCATCCACCCATTTATTAACTTATTTATGGCAGCTCTGGTTAGCAGTGTTGTGCTAGTTACTGAAAAGTAATAGTAATAGTAACTAGTTAAAGTTGCTACTCAATTACTTTATCGATTACTTACACCAAAAAGTAATGCATTACTGTAAAAAGTAATATTTGACTTTTCCAAAGAACGTTTGTAATGCTCCCATTAATGCCCCTATAAAGTCACTTCACTGCTGCATAGAGAATACATCAACTTCACATTTTAATTAATTTGCATTCTCACAATTAAAACACAAGACAGACTTCAACAAAAAGTATTCTTTAAACATTCATTTATTTAAGTCAGACCAGCAGCATAAAAATAAAACAATATCACAAGGTGATAACCAGCTGAATAATATATTTAGAAACAAAAAAACAAAACAGCTTGAGTATGAAAATTAGCAACAATAACAACAAACACAATTAACCGTTATAGAATAAATAAATAAAAAGTAATCTGAATTATCATTCAGCATCAATTTGGTGAAACTCAGCACCAAAAAACTGCTATTATAGACAACCATACATTTTATGCATTTAAACAAAACAAAAACATAACAACTGCTCAAAAATGAAATTTATTAGACATTTTCAAACTAATCACAAATTAAACGTGTTCTGTCAGCAACTTATGAAAAGTAAGCTGTGTATATTCAAAAGTGCAAAATCTGATGTTGTATATAGCTACAAAAATATGTAAAACAATAAAAATTAAAAAAATAAGTCACAGCATTTTTTCTAAGCAATACAACACTATACATTTTAAATAATGTGTTCTGAAATATAACAGAAATGTGTCGCTGTGTCTACTAAAGTAATCAATTTTGTTATACAGATAACAAATGAGTGCTTATTTATTTGAGCAACCAAGAAACTAATGTGTGCACATCTAGGAATCTCAAAGGCAGGTGCTTGGTCAAAAAACAGTAGCAAAAATCAAAAGAAAATCAGCACACTCCCACTTTAGCTCTAAAAATGTTAATGTCACAACCTTTTGACCTACGTGGTCTTCATCAGGCTGAGCCAAAAATCTCACTTGTGAGGAGTTGTACTCGATAGTAAATTTAAGAAGTTCACTACTATGATTTAAAAATAGTTGAAAAACAAGTAAATCATTTTCTGAGCCACACCAAATCATGACAATGTCATCTATACATCACCAACACAAAAAATATTAGACAAGTATGAGTTGACCATTGGATTAAAACACATTCTTGTTCAAAAAAGCCCACATACAAATATGCATAATTAGGAGCAATAGTGCTTCTCTGAATCTGATCTCTGAAGCTAAAGTGTCAGTTTGCCGATTTCTTTTAATGTTTTTGCTTATTTATTCGAAACAACAAGCATAATTAGCATAAATTTAACATAATAATAGTAATGTTAATAGTATTGTTAGTAATGTTAATCTCTGTCTCTCTCTTACGCACATTCGGTCTACCTCACACGCATTCTGTCTCTCTCACAAGCACACTTGGTGTACTTCGCGTGCATTCGGTCTCTGCTTTCGCTTGACTTTTGTCTAGTCTGGCACCTCATACACGACGCGTTGTCTGTACAGTGGTTTGTTGGCATCCACCAAACGTGGATGTTAGCTAAACTGCAGCCAAAATTAATTAATTTACCAAGTAACGGACAAACGCATCATATTGTAACTATAACAGAGTATAGATATATATATCGATATATATATAGTATATATAGATATATATATAAATTAAAAAAGTAATGCGTTAAAGTATTAGTTACTGTCAAAAGTAATGTGTTATTGCCCAACACTGCTGGTTAGTATAAGAGACATCTTAAAAAAACATTCTGTCCAAACTTTTAACTGAGAGTGCACTGGATGATTTGCAGTATATCCTTTTTTTTGTTTGTTTTGTAGTGTCGTGAGCTTTCCAGCATTTTTATCACATATAGTTTTTTAATCAATGGCATAAGCTCGCTCAAATCAACTTCACATACTTCCATGACTTTCTCCACCAAAGAACTCAACACCTTTGAAATGACTATGAATGTTAATGTACAGTTTCTCCAGCCTTCTTCGGTGCTTCTCCACAGCTCTGACAGCCCAAGTCTTTTGCTCCTGCCTTCCTCTCTGGAGCTTATGTCATGTGCGTACCTGACAATGTGTTCCCCAGACGCCGTCTTCACTCCACACAGTTTGTGCAGTCTGTTTGCGCTGTGTATATTGTAATTAATTTGTCTGATGCGGTGCGGACCCTCAGAGAGCAGCGGAGAGAGCTTCTCGTCCCCAGGTGAGGATGGTGGAGAGATGAAAGAGCGCTGGAGATAAGAACACTGGCTGACAGATGTGGACATGTCTTACACATTTCCCCTCAGGCAGCAGGTAGATCTGTGCTCTCCGCAGACCTACATATGGAGCTGTTCCTGCATTGTTTCCCAGCTGCACAATATCAGCACTCAGCCAAATGATAAATGACACCTCCAAACTGTCAGTAGCTTTAGCGATGACAACTATCTCTGCTGTTCCACTGTCTTTTCTCGTCAGCCACTGTATTTCTGCAGTGCTGTGGCTGAGCGTCGCTCTGGAAAGAAACAAACAGGATTTTGTATTTGACAGTGTACAGCATAAATGAGTACATCCTCTTTTTGAAAGTGAATATTTTGAGCCATTTATCAGTGAATTTAGATAATGTATGTTGGTGAATTTGAACAAAGTAATTTTATTAAACTGCTATTTTTGTAAATTAATACAAAATACAAAAACATGAATAAAAAGACAATATGTTTAAATTTATTTAATAGGTTTAAATTACAAAACTAATTATTTTTTATTTGTACATATTTCTTCTTTTTTTTTTCTTTTTTTTTCATTGAGGTGTTAACATTTTTTCATCGTAATCTTAAATTATGTTCGATTATATCCTGATTTGGCTTTGGTACTCTCAATAATTGTTTGTTGTTCAAACTCCTTACTTAAAATAAGCTGAAACAACAAAAAACTAGGGTTTTTTTGGCGGACAACTTAATTGTTTTGTGTTCAATCATCTTAAATTTACATAAACTAATAAGTCAGCTTAATTCCTTCATCCTGTCCCAACACAAAACAATTGTGTGGAACCCAGCATCATTTACATGTACTGACTAATGTAATGTATATACATAAAAACACTCATTGGCCACTTTATTAGGTACACATGTTCAACTCATCAAGATTCACATGTTCAAATCGACAAGACGATCTGCTGCAGTTCAAACCAAGCATCAGAATGAGGAAGAAAGGTGATTTAAGTGACTTTGAAGATGGCATGAATGGTAAGAAAAAGAGAAAATATCCAGTGAGTGGCAGCTCTGTGGGCGCAAATGCATTGTTGATGTCAAAGGAGAATGGCCAGACTGATTCCAGCTGATATAAAGGCAACAGTAACTCAAATAACTGCTCGTTACAACTGAGGTATGCAGAAGAGCATCTCTGAACTCACAACATGTCCAACCTTGAGGCGGATGGATTACAGCAGCAGACGACCACACTGGGTGCCACTCTGATTGCCTGGTTTGATGAGTCTCTTTTTCTGCTGCGACATTTGGCTGGTAGGGTCAGAATTTGGCGTCAACAACATAAAAGCATGGATCCATTCTGCCTTGTATCAACGGTTCAGGCTGGTGGTGGTGGTGTAATGGTGTGGGGAATATTTTCTTGGCACACTTTGGGCTCATTAGTATCAATTGAGCATCGTGTCAACACCACAGCCTACCTGAGTGTTGTTGCTGACCATGTCCAGCCCTTTATGACCACAGTCTACCCATCTTCTGATGGCTAATTCCAGCAGGATAAAGCCATGTCATAAAGCGCGAACCATCTCAGACTGGTTTCTAGAACGTGACAATGAGTTCCCTGTACTTAAATGGCCTCCACAGTCACCAGATTTCAATCCAATTGAGCACATTTGGGATGTGGTGGAACGGGAGATTCACATAATGGATGTGCAGCCGACAAATCTCAAGCAACTGCGTGATGCTATCATGTCAATATGGACCAAAATCTCTGAGGAATATTTCCAGTACCTTGTTGAGTCTATGCCACGAAGGATTAAGGGAGTTCTGAAGGCTAAGGGAGTCTAATTCGGTACTAGTAAGTATAGTTAATAAAGTGGCCGGTGACTGCATAATCTAGTGTATCATCCTATAGGAAGTTATATTTTAAAGAGTGATCTGTAAGGGGTTTGCTCATTTATGCTGTGCACTGTATATTCCGCACCACTGTTTGTACAAGACTGCAACTCAGGAGATTTGCATGGCTCAGTGATTTTTTTCATTATTATTATTATATTTTTTCTGTTGAATCACTTAATATTTTAGGCCTGCATTCTGAGAAGAGAGATTATGTGGAAAAGGCTTATGAGAGGATGCATTTCTAAATGCCAGAGGAATCTATACCAGCCCTCATGGCAGCTCGCCTGGCTGCTGCGTTTGGCAAGTGCAGCTGCGGAGAGGAAATTAAAGTTTGGCAAGAGCGCAGCAGTTCTGCTTGTCCAAAAAAAAAAAAAATCCTCCAAAAAATGGAGGACAAAAAAATGTGTGTAGATTTCCAGTTTCAATAGATGCCATCCTACTGTGGAATCCCATTAAGCCATTATTTGACCATTAAATCAGGAATAGGAATATGTCTGCGCAGGTTTGATTTGTCGTTTTTTGTCGCACCGCCTTGGTAGCAGATGTATGACAATTTATGATTAAGAAGAGTCACGTTTGCACCCCATGTGGAACATAAATTGCACGTCAAGCGCTGGGTGTTAAGCATTGAGAAGGTGAGTAAGTGGATAAACGCAGTGCACAGCTGCAGCAGTGTGATACATGAGTCATTAAAGATCATGCACAGCCTCGTTCAGATTTTACAGCAGATATTATGAAAGGTTGAATGCCTCTCCTTCTGTATTGCCGCTGCCTTTTTTTGATGGATAGAATAATAGAGAGCGAAAGGGGAGACAAAGTGAAATTGTTCAAATTGAATGTTATTCAGAGCAATATTTAAAGCCGTGGCTTAGCTGGAAAAATAGGAACCTTAATCTGTGCAAACGTAAGACTTTTTTTTAATTTAGAGAATGTCATTGTGTGCCTGTGGACTAAAATATTTAAGTGCCATGTAATTTTAAAGGAACAGGTTACTAAAAATAAGTTCTGTTTGTGTTTTTTCAGCTTTGTGCTATACTAAACTTGTGTGACTAAGACGTTTGGAGAATGGAGTGTTTTTACTTGCGTCATGATTTTGTCAGTTATCCGTATATGTGGTCATTATGGAGATACTTGAATGTGAACAACAGCATAGATTGTGTGAAATCTGCTACTGAATACCTGCCTATTTATGTTGCATAAACCATGAAACATATGTAAGGATGATTGAGAAGGACTTAATAGAGTAAGGATTAATAGAGTTTAATAAGAATTATTATATTATTCTGCTTGATTTGCTTTGCTCTAAATGTTTTTTTTCCTCTGGTTGGACTAATTAATGCATCCAAAACATGACAATAATTGATCATTTTGAGCAGCAGTAATCAGCTAATTTTGGTTGCTTCAGTGGCATTGTTTGTGTTCTGCTCTCCAATATCCTGATTGATGATGCATTGTGAAAATACTCGTTTCTCATGCAATTATTCACATAATGAAATTTAATTGTGAGCAGAGGCTGGAAAGCTCCAATAAAGACAAAAATGATCATTTGTTAGAAATTAAAGGATGAATCGATTAGTGAATCAACCAGTCAATGAAAAACCTTTAGTCTATTTATATTTATTTATTTATTTATTTATTTATTTATTTATTTAATAATTCATTTATAATATAATACTTACACTTATATAATAGTATAATATATACTTTTCTTCATGCATTGTTTATTTTTTTGTGTTTGTTTGTTTGTGTGTGTGTGTGTGTGGTGTGTGTGTGTGTGTGTGTGTGTGTGTGTGTGTGTGTGTGTGTGTGTGTTTTATTGGCAGTGTTCATTTAGTTTATTACATTTTTTTATTGCTTTTTAAAATGTATACATTTTATTTATTTTGTTTTATTATAATATATATATATATATATATATATATATATATATATATATATATATATATATAATTTTTTTTTCCCATTCATTGTTTTTTTTATTTTTATAGGGAAGTGTTTATTTATTTATTTGTTTATTTTATTTAATTTTTTATTTATTTATTTAATTTATTTATTTTTATTAATTTTCCTTTTCCATTTTTCCATTTTTTATTTATTTGTTATATTACTTTTTTCATTGTTTATTTTATATTTATTATTTATTTAATTAATTACTTTATTATTTAATTATTAATTTATATAATAATATTTTTTATCATTTGTTTTCATTCATTGTTTATTATTTTTTTATTTTATAGGGTATTGTTTATTTATTTTTTACAAACAAATTGCTTATTTCATTTTATTCTTTCTTTCTTTATTTTTATTTTATTTTATTTATTTTCATATATTTTCATTTTTTCCTATTCATTGGTTATTTTATTTTAAATTTTTTTATAGGGCAGTGTTTATTTATTTATTATTTTTTCATTGTTTATATTATTTCTTTTTTGTTAATTTATTAATTTATTTATATCATAATATATTTTATTTAAATATTATTTTCATTCGTCGTTTATTCTCAATTTTGTTTTCTGTAGGGCAGTGTTTATTTATTTATTTATTTATTTTATTTGTTATATGACTTTTTTCATTGTTTATTTTATTTTATTTTATTTTTTAATTTATTTAATAAATTTATTATTATATGTTTTATTCAAATATTTTTTCACTTATTGTTTATTTTATTTTTTAGGGCTGTGTTTATTTATTTATTACATTTTTTTATTGTTTATTTTATTTCACATTTACTTCATTTTATTTATTTATTTTTATTCTAATATATTTTATTTTTATTTTACCATTCATTGTTTATTTTTAATTTTTATTTTATTTATTTTTTGTTTATAGGGCAGCATTTATTTATTTATTTGTCATATCACCTTTTTCATTGTTTATTTATATATTTAATTAAATGTCATTTATTAATTTTTTTTAGAGCAGCATGGAGAGGCACAGTAATTAACCGTATTCCTTACAGTTTTAAGTTGCAATAAAAATGCTAAATATTTAAAGAAGAGAAATCAGGGATATAGGTCATTATGGAAGTTTGACAGATTTTTTTTTTGTGTGTGCTATCACTTTAAGACGTTCCACAGGTAAGGCCTCAGTTACGTATTCAGTGCTGTAACATTGTCACCTACATCTCTGTCTTACATGTGGCTTTAGGGTTTTATTTACGCACTTTTGAGTAGTTCGGCGAAAGATCACAAGAGGCTTTGAAAGAAGCTGGAGTTGCGAGTTCAAGGGGCCAAGTGCGGGCTGTGGTCTCCGCAGATCAGGGTATTCAGTGAACAAACAGAGACGTCTGCGCACCAGCCGCAAACATCTCTGGGGAAAACTCATCAATCGCGCCCCGCAAATATCAACACAGTCTTAACACTATTCGGCATCAGTGGAGGTGGCTGTTTTATCTTTCAATACATTATTCATGCACATATATAAATATTTGATATGATTGCACTAAAAAAGGGAAATTGCTCTTTTATGAGTAGTTTTTGGAGAGATATTTGGCGTACAAGGAAGGGGTGGGGGGCGGAGGGGGTTAGTTGGGTGATGTGAGTATACCGCTGGTTTTCTCTGCTCTCCTGGGAGTCTGGGCTAGATTTTCAAGGAAGCTTAATTGCATATAGCTCATGTAGACTATTGAAAAATTCAATAGCCTTAATGCTAAAGAGTGTGTTTAGAACATTTCAGCTTGAGTTTTCCTTCAGTCTTTTAGCAGAGAACTGTGTTTGCAACTCTCTTGTGAATGCAAATAATGGACACACAGGAATACACAAAGTCCTTATACTGTATGCACTGCAGCTAAACTCAGTTGTCAGTTCACCTTTTAGTGCTTAATCTAGTTGTGCACACACACATTTGAATGATGTATGTTTCAACAACGTTTAACAACCAAACTAACTTCCGAAAAATGCAGGGATTGACATCTGCCTTAATAAAAGTTATATGAAGTGTCTTTGGAACCGACTCAACTAGATGCTAATGATGTTTATGTTCTCTTGGCATGAAATGTCAGGGGAAGAGTAAAGATTCATTTAGATTGCCAGATCTTGCACAATAAAACAAGCCTATAATAAATACAAATATATTTAAAGAAGTGCAAAATCCCACCTTCAGATTTAAAGCCACTAATAAAAGGCTACGTTCTAACAAATGGCAAGCAGGATGGGATCAGTGCTCAGAAAATAAACTTTTTGAAATCCAGCCTGAAATAGAAAGAAAATCCAATATTTTTTTAAACTCAAGGCATGATGAGATTTTAGAAAATGCCGTATTGGACACACGAGACTCACACATGAACAATTACTCTAAGGAGAAGAACCACCAAAATGTCAATATTGCAACAGGAACCAAGCTGTTCAACATATTCTTGTGGAATTCCCTGTTTTTAATGTTATCAGGCCAAGATTTTTATCTGGAGAGACATTAAATTAAAATGTGAATCTTTCTAAAATTGTGCTTTTTTTTTAATCAAATGTAAACCTTAAACTCTTTTAGATTTTTATCTTCTATATTATCATTAATATTTTATTTATGTATTTTGTCTTGTGTATTATTTGTTGCTGTTAAAAACTTTTAATTGTTAGAATATTTTCATAATTATAGAAAAGAGTTATTTATAAAATGTGGAAAACTTGATCATCTTTTTTTTAGCCATGAGATGATCACAAGCTGATATTGTCACGATCGGTGTAGAGGAAAAAGGGAGCGAGGACTCAAGTGCAGAAATAATAGGTTTTATTAATAAAAAATTAAAAATAAAAGGCAAAACAAACTACCCCGAGGGGGAAAACATTAACAAAACAGACAAACTAGACTGGGCAGGCTGGCAGGGATCAAGACTGGAACACACAGGACTGGAAAATATCGACGACGAACTGGCACAGGACAGCAGACAAGAGGAGAATATAAGCAGGGTTAAATTAATACACAACAGATGAACATAATTAACTAATAATGGGTTAACAAGGAGGGTGGGACTAGACAATAGACGGGAGAGCACCTGACAAAGAGACAACACAAGCCAGGTGCTCACATTAAACAAGATTAGAACACGCAGCCAATGAGAGAACTCATTAACCGCATGTTCATATGACAAGACACAAAGCACACAACAAAAGCACGCGACCCATGTAAACACAGAGCCACGTGCTTTGACAACAGACGCAAGACACGAGCACACGATAAGTGAATACACCTTACCGTGCGCTCACAAATGCAACGCGCATGTTTCATCTCAGCGCCAACCAAAACCGAAACCTAACTAGACTGAGACGCTGAGAATGAAACAGCGCGATGCTGACGAAACAACACAAACACGAGTACAAGAGCGCGCGTCCCAAGGACGCGCAGACCCCGCGCGCCCGCATCAAGCGGGAGCGCGCACGGTCCGCACGCACCTCTGATGACGCGCACCCAGACAATGACAAAACAAGTGCTCGACCCAAGGAAACTCGAGCCGAGCACTACAGGACAAGACAAAACAGAGCTAGTGTCCGGACTCTGCCACCAAAACAAGAATTTACAAGACCAGAGTGGCAGAACCCTGACAGATATGGCAATATAATAATCTCTCTACAAATCTATTTCTAATAATAACAAAATATTGCTACCCTCATCTGCTCACTGTCTCAACTCTATAAACTTGATCAGTCAGAAGTCAAAACCACAAGCCCAAGGATGGGTATAACAAGTGGAAATGGCAGCTTTCAAACTGTAAACATAATAGACCATTTCAATGTGGTAATGTCATTGGCCCATGAACATTTCCTGCTTATCAAACTAATTCCTAACTGTAACAAGAGGCAATTCAATCATAACTTACTGTTAAAACACCTATCATAACGTTATTTATCAATATGTGGTTTTTGGATTCTCGGAAGCTACAGAAATTAATAATGTAAAACATGAAATACGTTGGGACCATTGCTTTTGTTTGCATCCCTCAAAATAATCTTTAACAGGGGTCACCAAACTTGTTCCTGGAGGTCCGATGTCTTGCAGATTTTAGCTGCAACCCTAATCAAATACACCTGAACAAGCTAATCAAGGTCTTACTAGGTTTACTTGAAACAACCAGACAGGTGTGTTGAGGCAAGTTGGAGCTAAACCCTGCAGGACACTAGACCTCCAGGAACGAGATTGGTGACCCCTGGTCTATACACTGCCATGGTGTAGCTCAAATTTTTGGAGCTTTAATGTTAAATTAGGGGTCGGTAATATAATCAAAAAATTACAATGATAAAAATTTTTAGACAGACCTACATTTTATGTTTGTGGCACTGTATGTACTGTACATGATTGTTGCACTGTTTTTTTATGTAAAGCCTAATCAGGATGTTATATTCCCTATGTACACGACACCAGTTGTCTTTGTATAACAATGTCAAGTGTATTTTTCTTGTTAAATTATTAAACCAACAAAATATAAATAAACAAACAAAGGTCAATTTTGTATGTATTTTTACATTTATTTTAAGGCAACGGGTGTAGAAATGAGACAGCTAATTATTATTTTATCATTAGACTGCTTGTTTTTATTAGAACATAACAAACATTTTGACAATAGCTTAAGCAGATGCAGATAAACTAATGTTTATCATCAAAGATTGTAACATCTGTAATAATAATAATAATAATAATAATAATAATAATAATAATAATAATAATAATAGTGCATTTGTTTATGGTTAAAATAGAAATATTCTGTTTGGGTTGGAATTAAATTTGTCAACCACAGGTAAAAGCATACACATTCTCTAAAATGTTGCTCTGTTATTCTCCACAGGTTGTAAGCCGCGTGGCAGCGCAGCAGGGTTTTGATCTGGACCTCGGCTACCGGCTTCTGGCCGTTTGTGCTGCAAACCGGGATAAGTTCACCCCAAAGTCGGCAGGTAAGTGTTTTTCCCCTCATGTGATGCTTTTCTCACTCATCATTGATAATAAAACAACGTCTTTGAGCCTGTAATGAATGCACATATCTCATCTAGTGATGTGACGGGAAATCTTTGTGCAATTCTAGCGCACGGCCATGCATTAGCATGCTTTCACTTTCCTCTGTCTGACACTCACCCATCTCTTTAAGACGTCATGAGGCGATTTAACTTCCCGAGGTTGTCTTTTCCTGCCGATTTTACACATGGAGCTCTGACCGTGCCAGAAACGCCTCCGAATAATTCATTGATGAGCCGCCAGAGTTCACTTTCCAGCAGTCATCCATCAGCAGAGCAACATCGCTTTGTAATCAGCTCTGTTTGAAATCCTGACCTTCTCAGCCAAAGCTGAGTGTCCTGTTCTTGTACATTTGTCAAAGTGAATTGCGGATGGGCATCAGCCAAACAGAGATAGATGGTCCGCAAATGCCGGGGTTGAGGTGTGTGAGTGTACTTCATTTGAGAAAAGCCTGACACGGCTCGCTTTTGAGAATGAAGATAAACTGTCCATTTGAACCATGGTTACTGTGGGACACCTTGGGCTTTCCAGATTTGTTTAGGATGTTTGGGTTTCCTGTTGCTCTTTGTAGATAACAGCTAAAATTATTTTCAACAAATATACTGTATATCAACTTAAATAAGTACATGACATTTTTTATATATTGTTTTTTCCATTTCACATTGAATATAGAGGTTTTGGAGCATGTGAACAAAACAGATTTATTAAACAGATATGTTTATTAAAATAATAATTTAGTCATTTAGTCACCAAACATCTGTAGATTTATTTATATATATATATATATATATATATATATATATATATATATATATATATATATATATATATATATATATATATATATATATATATATATATATAAATTACAAGCTAACAAAATGTGATTTTTTTTATTTTATTCTTTGATTATTACTCTTTTTAAACTTTTTATTAAATATTTTATTTAACATAAATGTGGGCTACTTTTTTGGCTTCAGTACTGACTAAACTAATGTATATGCACAAATGTAATATTGTAAATCATCCTATAGAAAATATAAATTTAATAGTTTTAAATAAATGTTATTATTTAAAATGTTTATGTCTTTAATAAACACCTGTTATTTATAAAAGTTTTTATTATTTCTATTTTTATAATATTATTTCATTATTATAATACTATTTCTATTTTTATTATATTTTTTTAAATTTTATTTCAATATAATTATATTAAACATAAATAAATATAATTATTATTATTTTGAATAACTTGTTTAAAAAATAGTTTTTGATTTTCATTTTATTATGTAATTGTCATTTTCTAATAGATTTTAAAACTTAAACCAATTTAATTGGAGAAAAATACTATACAAAAAAATATTTTCTGAACCGTTTATTGCATTTTGTATCAGGGTTGCAGTTATAGGTGAAGTAGGTGATTTTCTTCAGAAACATTCTTTTTTTGTTGTGCTGGTTGAAAGTCTCTTCATATTTCAATAGTAATGATTGAAGTAAATGATCTAATATTCTGAGTGAGGCATAAGACTAAAAATGTTCATCCAGTTAAAAATTGTTTTGCCGATAATTCCCATATTTCAGATAAGTAGCCCAAACTGTCTGTCAACAAATGTACACTTAAAAAAAAATTTTTTTTTTTTTTGCTTGTTCAAACTACTTATTTAAAATAAGCTGAATCAACACAATTCTTGAGATTTCATTGGAACAACTTAATTTTTTATGTTCAATCCACATAAATTTGTTAAAAGTGTTGAGTTAACTTAATCAATTTGTGTTGGGACAACATGAATGAATTGTGTGAAACACTGCATTTTTTACAGTGTAGCCTGCTTTACTGAGGTGAAGCTGGTTTTATATTCACATTAGTTTACTTTTGAACAATGACAACCTGTGACGCGCTCCCTATATTGTTTACCAGCTACTTTGAATTTTCTGTCTAAAATAGCATGTAAATTTGGCTTAGTTAGTTAGTGTAATTCCTGCAGCCCGCTGGCCAAACACTAAGCATACAGTAGTCTCTTTGGGACAAAGTGCGTGAGAGCGTGAGACCAGCGATCCTTGCTTGCATGAAATATTGCACATTATGACAAGTTTTGCTCGCTACACAACTGAAAACATGCTAGATGTAATACAGTTTTTTGTTAATTATTATTATGAAGTACTATAAAATTTTCTAACTGCCGAATGACATGATCTAGTTAGTTGTCTACTGTCATCTTTAATGTACGCATTCGTGATATCAGGAGTCATGGCTTTGCACAGCAGGGGAGGGATTGTGTTTCAAAGATATTATGCTAAACGGTTAGCATTTTGGCAGATCACCTACTGCACCTTCAATAATACTCTATATTAGCTCAAGAATTTCTCAGTTGCAGCTGATATCCGGGATATTTCAATTGAAGTCTAGCAGTTGCGTCCAGCGCAGTGGGAGATGAAGAAGCAGATATGACTCAGACTTCCTCTCTCTCACTCTGTGCATCATGTGGGCATCCATCTTTCCTGCATCATGAGGGCGTCTGCCGCCCCAGACATGCAGACGACAGTGCCAGAGCTCAGTCCCATAAAGCCACACTCACAGCCCCTCTCGTTTCATGTCCTCCACGGTCCCACCCTCTCCTTCCTCTCTTTATCTGCACTCATCACGCAAACACACTGCGAAAAGGGAGGGAAGAGATATGCACGTCAGGTCAGGGGTTTGTGGAGAAAGTGCAGCTCCAGCGATAACCTGGTGACAGGCAGGATGGCGACAGAGGGACGGCCACCCGACACCACACAGCGGCGGCGTTCAGTGTGTCTGGCGCTGGCTGAAACACTCCCACATTACTCGATCAATGCACAATCCGGCGCGCACTGGCTGCAGGATGACTCCGGCATGTTTCGCTGTCTCTGTGATATACAATGCAGCTGACACTGAGCTGTGAGGATGGCCTAAACTCATCCCAGTTCTGCTTTTATTTACCTCTCGTAAAAGAATCTTAGCACCTTGTAATGGATAAACACCAGAAGATGCCTTGTAAGATTCATATGTTTATGCTTTGTGCATAAATATATCAGTGTATACTTATTATTGTTACATTTAAATGGGAATATTAAGATAATATTAAAAAATATAAATCATTTTATACAGTATGTCGAAACAAACACAAATTATACAATTATTTATTATTAATTAATAATAATAATAATAATTATTATTATTATTCTCATTAATACTGTAAAAAATTATATCATCAATTAGTCTTGACAACATATGTTTTCAATTAACTGTAATGTATTAAACTAAGTTAATCATGTTCTAACTTAATTTTATAAGTTACGCAAGCTGTTTTAAACTAGTTTAGAATAATATAAGTTCAATGGACTCACAAGGTTAATTTTGATTCAGCTTAAAAATTTAAGGCAACCAGTATTTTTTTACAGTTTAGTAATAAATTAATTCTAAAACAATGTTTGTAAATGAATATAAAATAACAACATTTATTTATAATTATAAATGATTCTTATTAAAAATAATTATTTAAAATAATTCTAATTAATAATAATTTGCAATTATGTAGTATTAGTCGTAGTACTAGTATAGTTTTAAATTTGTATAAATAATCAATATATGTTTTTAAAGTAATATAAACCTTAAAATAACTGTTTATATGAAATCTGCTTGAAAAACATAAATACATTTACATATTTTATATTTTGATTATTAATGTGGGAAATATGTATAATAGTATATAATAATAAATTAATTAAAAAATAATAAGATCAATAATATAATTATATAAAAAATAAATAACTTTTAAATTATAAATAATTATAATTAAAGTAATTATTAAAAATAAAGTAAAAATAATTTGCAATTATATAGTATTACTATTGGTAGTAGGGCATGTACAGTTATAAATTTGTAGGTAAGGCAAGTTTATTTATATAGCATATTTCATACACAATGGTAATTCAAAGTGCTTTACACAAACAGGAATAACAGAGTATTCGAAGTATAGGAAAATAAAAACAAAGATTAAAAACAGATTAAAACAGATTAATATGTCTTAAACATTTTTTAAATATATAAATAATAAATATAAATAAATAATAAATATACATTTTTGAGGTAATATAAAACTTTATTCTAAACTTGGCAGAAAAAAAATAAATATGAATAGATGAAATCTGCTTGAAAACCCAAAAATATATACAGTATATTTTATATTTTGATTATAATGTGGAAAATATGTATAAATAATGGTATATTTTGTCTCTGTGATATACAGTGCAGCTGACACTGAGCTGTGAGGATGGGCCAAAAGTCATTCCTCACGCTCTGAATTACGCTTTTATTTGCCTCTCGTAAAAGAACGTTAAGCACCTGTAATGGATAAATGCCAGCAGATTCATATATTTATGCTTTGAGCTCTTGTTAATGTTACCTTTAAACAGTTATAGTGCCGTAAAATTGTCAGTTGGACTCTCTTGTTTCTGAAATGCATTTTTTGCAGCAGATGCTTGAAGAGTTTACAGTGGATTACACATTTATTTGCATAACAAATCTTAATCAGTATACTGACTTGAAGAGAAAATGGTTTCAAATAATTGTTTTTATTATTAAATATTAATAAAATATGCTGTATATCTTGTAAATCTGACTTTTTCCATTTTAAATGTTATAATTTGGTCCCTATTGCATCTACCAATCCAGAAAACTTGGGAAAAAGCTTATTAACAGAAACCAGATTCCTATGTGGTTATTATATTGGAAAAAAAACCCTTATTTCAGTATATTTCATAAACGCACTTTTATTCTGCACTGTACAATCAGATTATAGGATTTTTGCATTTTCTGTGAATATAAGAAGGTTTGGTAACACTTTATTTGTCACAATTCATGCCATTAACTACTGGATTATTACCTGCCAATTATTAAGATATTAAATGTTTATTAGTAGTTATAAAGTATGATCTAATTCTGCATCTCTAATCTTACCCAAAACCCAAACCTAACTTCTACCTTACTGACTATTAATAAACAGCTAGTAGTTTATTAAGCTAGTGGTGTTATAGGTAATGCTGTAAATTGTCACTTAAAATAAATTTGACTAATTTTGTAATGTTTATTCGCAACGGCCAGCTCATCTGACAAAAGATATGAATATACTCTTTTTATTGTGTATATTATTACTATTATTTGTTTGTTTGTTTGTATTATTAATATTATTATCATCACCTCCATTTTTATTTTGTAATCCCTCAAAATCTTAATTGCTTGAGTTTTATTTAAAGTAAATGTATCGAGTTTTAAGGATGATTATACACTACCTGACAAAAGTCTTGTCGCCTATACAAGTTTTGGGACCAACAAATAATAACTTGACCTCCAGTTGATCATTTGGTATCAGAAGTGGCTTATATGAAAGGCAAGGGCCTCTAGATTACGCTTATTGATGACACTGGACGACTGCATCCATACATCTGCAATGACTCAAATAACTTATTAATAAAGTCATCTAGAATGACAAAGAAAGCTTTCTTGCAGGACTCCCAGAGTTCATCAAGATTCTTTGGATTCATCTTCAATGCCTCCTCCTTCATCTTACCCCAGACATGCTCAATAATGTTCATGTGTGGTGACTGGGATGGCCAATCCTGGAGCACCTTGACATTTTTTCATTTCAGGAACTTTAATGTGAAGGCTGGAGTATGAGAAGGAGCGCTATCCTGTTGAAAAATGTGCCCTCTTCTGTGGTTTGTAATGTAACGGATAGCACCAATGTCTTGAAAGCTGAATGTAACCCCAAACCATGATTTTTGTTCTTCACCAAACTTGACTGATTTCTGTTAGAATCTTGGGTCCATGCAGGTTCCAAATAGGTCTTCTGCAGTATTTGTGATGATTAGGATGCAGTTCAACAGATTATTTATCAGAAAAAGCTACCTTTTGCCACTTTTCCAAACAATCAACTGGAAGTCAAGGTATTATTTGTTACTCTAACAACTGTGATCGATGACAAGACTTTTGTCAGGTAGTGTATATTTGTAGTAGAAATCAGCACAAACACACTGAATAGGAAATTATAGTAACAGTGCGCTGACAATAGAAAGATCTAATCAGCTCAAAGTGATTGTAGCATCTAGTGTGTGTGTGTGAGATCATCATCTGATCTGCAGGAATGTGTCAGCGGTGTGTGTGCGTGCGTAGATGAAGTCTAGTCTGTCAGTTTGTGCTGGTTTGTGAGTGCTGACCTCTCTGTCATCAGGATTATCTGCCAGTTTTAATCTGTGATTATAGGAATTATCAGCCCGCTGTGTGTTTGCATCTGTTTGTGAGTGTGAGTGTGTGCGTTTGTATGTGTGTGCACTCTTACACAGTCTGATCTTTTCTGCTCACCCGCTATCGACAGACTTTTTAACCAGGCTTTGTTTGGCACCCCACTGCCAGTGCAATAGGATAATTATTTAGCTTAAAATCTCCCTCTTTAGAGCACACAGTTGTGTCTGAACCACGAATGGCTAAGTACCTCGTCTGAGATGCTTTTATTGAGCATATGTTAATTATTACACACTGCATCACAATTGCCTTTGACAGTACTTCAACAATATGCTGTCAGTCACAACAGTCGCTTAGATCGAAATCCAGTTCTTCCCTCCACGCGCATGGTGCTGATATTTAATCAGAGCAGGTTAGTTGAGAGATTGACAGCTGATGTGTTTGTCTATTATGAGATGTTTCTCACTCGCATCAGCCCATTTGGAAAGCCTGCTATTATTTAAACGCTTTGCTGAAGAAAATAGTCAACTTCCCAAATCAGGTTTGTGCCTGCACACAGAAGTGCAGATAGTGTGCCATTGTTTAGAGTGAGATGTTGCGACAAGATAATTGCAAGGTGTATCTCAATTCAAGTGTTTTTAAAGTCTGTTATTGAGAATATTTGGCTCGAAGCGAGGAGACATTAAGCAGAGGAATTTTTACAATGCTTTGTTTTTTTTCTCTCTAAAATCATTATCCGGAATTTAAAGAACTCCATTGTTTGCAACAACGTTTCATCACTTTATATAATAATAATAATAATAATAATAATAATAATAATAATAATAATAATAATAATAATATAAATTATTTAATATGTATAAATGAAATGTATAATTTGTTAATTATTTAAATAAATAATTATTCATAATTTAAATGATTAATATTATTGCAAGTCTTATGTTGATACAAAACTACTGTTCAAACTGAAAGATGTTCTTTTATATGTTATATTTATGGATTTTTTTTTAATCTGAAAAATATTCAGCTGCCTTTCCACTGCACACAACATTTGGACACGACTGTCGGAATACGCCCCCTTGTGGCAGTCGCACCGAATTTTCAGTTTTATCGTGCACCATGGGAGAGAAGCTGATTCTCGCGGTGTCTGAAAAAAGGTGTGCAAAAGCAAGAACCTTTATTCTCCATGCATTTACCATGGTTGAATGAATACATACTAGAAACTCATGGACCACATTTTAGCATTTCCGACATTTTTGGAGGGAATGTGAAGACAACATAAAAAAATTTATTTTTTATTACTCATTTGTGAATAGAAATGTCGCATACGGTCTTGTTGCAGGAGTTCAAATATTTCAACGTATGGGCAGCTCAAATCGGATCAGAGTTTTCCGCAAAAGAGATGATCGGAACTCCACGCAGCTGCCAGACTACTCTCCATGCAATAAAAAATATATATATATATAAAAAATTGAATGATTTTTGTTCTGTCGTGTGCAGTGAAAAGGTGGCTTTATTAGTGTTGTCAATATGTATAAATGTAATTGCTTCATATGCAGGCCCGTAGCCAGCCTGTTGAAAGGTGTGGTTCTTTTTTTCTCAAAAAGAGGACCGTTCTGCAATTATAGGCCTCATTTTCTGTTTAATTATGAAATTTAAATACTGCATTTTAGTGCTATTCAGAATTAGCTTGTTGGATGTTCATCATAACCACAGTTTTTGACTGTTTTAGCCAAAATAGTATTCTAATCAGTTTTAATATGGGCCACTTTTGGTGCTTAACACCTTTTTATTGGTCATTTTTTGTTTCAAGAATATTAAAATAAAAGTTGCTTGTAAAATGTTTTCTCCTCAATACAGTAGCGAAAGATGCACAGCTGGATAAAAATTATTTGTTAGCATTGGCCAAAACTGATAAGCTGAGGTCAGACCTGGCGACAGGCCTGATATGTATAATAATACAATATCAGCATTTTTTTAAACTAATATATTATATTACCAGTTTTATGTCAATATTTTTATATATTATTATTATAATAGATACTTATTTTATAAAAACGTTACGCATTAATAGAACAATTAAACAGTAGTTTACATTATTACTTATTATTTCAAATAATTGCAGTTCTTCTAAATGTTTAATTAATCTGAAGGGGAAAAAACATTACATATTAAAAAGCTGTGCTTCTTTGAGCTGCAAACCAATATATCTAAAAACAGTTTTTAAGGATCATGTGATGTTGCAGACTGCAGTAATGCATAAAAATTCAGGTTTGCCTTAAATGAATAATTTACATTTGTGTAAAATTGTTTAATATTACTATTTTTGATCAAATAAATGCAGCTTATGACAAACTGTTTGTCTTCAATGCTTTTCCATTCATTCAGGTTTGATCACTTTGGGACAAAGGCATGTTCACATGTACATAGGTATTTTTATAAACTTGGAGAGATTTTCTTCAATTAGAAAGGAGAAAACGCTGCGCATGCTGACATCATGAGGCGAAAACTTCGGTTGTAGTGTCCACATGACCACACTGTACCCGTTTCTGAAAATCTTCAACCTGGCCGGAATTTTCAGAAAGTTTCAGCCACCTGATACTTACTTTTGAAAATACCTGTGTCCGTGTCTAACATATTTATTATTATAGTATTGTTAGCTTAAGTTTATGCAATCAGTCTTAAGTGATGAAACCTACTATTAATCACATTTTATGAAGAAGCCTTTCCGTCATATTCAAGTCTTTGGCCCCATTTGCTGTTATTTAGAAATACAGTAGCTTTGACACAACTGCACATCAAATCTGACACATGACAGTTCTCCGAGTAGCTGATGGGCAAAAGTCTGAAATTGGCCAATGGCCCTGCTGAGGGGTGAAACCGATCTCTCAACGCTATAGTAAGGAATGTTCCTGCTCTACATAGGACGTCTGTCAGCGGCTTGTAAATCAGCCCAGCTGGAGGCACGTCAGGAGAGCAACCAATCCGCCATGTCGAGGGTGACAGATCGCTTTCCAGCACCCAGTCGTAATTCACATGTCATGTACACACATGGTTTACAAAGAAGACGCAAGTGCAAATACACAAGAAACTCAAGCCCAGGGACCTCCCCGTTGGTTTAATATACCGCAAACTCTGTCCACCTCTTTCTGTCTGTGTACACGTCTCACTTCAACATCAGACATCCACTGTGTCTTCAGAAGATCAGAGGACAGAGGTTTTATAGATTAGTTGTCATGCTCGTGTTTACAGTCTGCAAATTACAAACGCAGTTATATATTAGCTTTGTTGATTAAGTCAAATAGTTATTTTCCAGTTTGACAAAGGATTCTTTATAGTGGAGAAAGATTTCTTAGTTTATTAAAATACTATTTATACTAAGAACTGCTCACGACAGATGTTTTAATGATTACAGATATTGTTGTTGAACCATTTATGTTTAAATTTGGAGCAAAAACCAGCTAGATATTCATCAGGCTTCATTGTATATGTAATATTTAGAAGTCGTTTAAGTCTTGTGGAGGTTTTATTTATTTTTCTTGCTTTTTTGAGTGTGTTATGCTTATCAAAGCTACATTTATTGGATAAGACATGTAATATTGTAAAGTATTGGTGCAGATTATAGTTTACAGTGTAATGGTTAAATATAACCGATTTTGTTGGGAAGTTAAGATATATTTAAGTCCGCTATTGTTGGGTGAATCAAAAAGATAATTTTGCTGAGTTTGTCTTTACATTTGTTGTTGTTGAAGATTTCAGATGCAAAAAAAGGGCTGTAATTTTCAACAACAATGAGCTTCATATGTTTATGTTGAGTTATTTCATATTAAAAGTGATAAAAATAACCTGTTCTTTGCCATAAAAGTGGAATTACTGACTCAAAACATAGGAACATGAGAAAAATGCTAATATTAGAAGAAAATTTAGAGACACTTAGAGGTTTTTGCATCTGAACTCTTCTGTTGCTTCACACTGTTACACATCTGTTGTAACCTAAACATACACATTTGAAAATTTTATCCTGTTATAATTGATAATTGTGTATGAATGTTTTTTCTATCATCTCTTTTTTAACACTGAGGTGTTTATCGTCAGATTGCTCATTTGTAGTGTAATGAAGTTGGCGCTGAAGAGAGGACTGGAGTGATGTGTTTGTGTTGGTGGAGGGTTATGACTCACTGCTTTGCAGTAAAAGTTAAAGGAAGCTCAAGTTCCTGTTTGAGCCAGCTTCGGCTCTTCACCTCTTTTTTTCATGTAGCCCGTAGCCTTGACATCTCTCATTTTCTCTGAGTTATTTCATACCCTCATAGCTTGATATTAAAGGTATCTGTCACAAGCAGCGCCTCAATGTCGGCCGGGGAGACGGTGTGCGCGCCGAGGTCTTGATGCTTCCTTCTACATTGTAAGTCTTTGAGGCTGCAGTTTACTGGAGCTTTTAATGAATTACTGCTAATTTGATGTCAGTGGAAATTATTACACTGCTGTTTTTGTTTTGCAGCGTCAAGGAAATTCCTGCTGTTGATACAGTTTTTTATTAGCAGATTAAGCGGTGCTAATTCAACAGCTATGTATTAATTCATTAATGGACGCGTGCTATTGACAGCCCGGGGAAGTGCTGGATCTCTTTCTGATATCCAACACTTTTAGATGTGTGTAATTAACAGTGTTAGCAAGTGTCAAGTTAGGCACTTAGCGTTAAAAGCTAACACAGTTTCCATTAATTTCACCCTCGCACGACACTCAAGAGGGCCGCCCACCAGCCCCAGGCTTAATTAGCGTGCGCGGTCTGATGGATTTATACATCAGTGTCATGTGATTAGCTCTCCAATGGACGGGATTCACCCGCTTTGATAGCAGTAATCGTGGGGCTGCGAACGCAGCTTTAACCAAATTGATCCAAGCGTGTTGTTTGTTCTCAGTCTTTCTCGGGATGGTTTGGTCACGGGCCAAGATACAGCCCGTCTGCCGTGACAGACCCCGCCCCCCTCTTTGCAAGTTTGAAATGTGAGCCGCCCCTGCTCCAACAACCCACCCCCACCTCCCCATCCGCCCTCTGGCAAAGTGGCCGTCGCATTGCATGGATGTGTGAGTGTGTATGTGTGAGTGTGTGGCTTCCATCAGTTTCTAATGAGCAAGGGTTTAAGCCATGTGGACGTCACTTACAACACCATAAATCTGAGGTGAGAGGACATTTGCTGCTTTTTTTTTCTGCCTCTGAGGCTCTTCTCTTTCCCAGCCCCCCACATCTCTCTCTCTCTCTCTCTCTCTCTCTCTCTCTCTCTCTCTCTCTCTCTCTCTCTCTCTCTCTCTCTCTCTCTCTCTCTCTCTCTCTCTCTCTCTCTCTCTCTCTCTCTCTCTCTCTCTCTCTCTCTCTCTCTCTCTCTCTCTCTCTCTCTCTCTCTCTCTCTCTCTCTCTCTCTCTCTAGCTTCTTTTTTAACCCCTTTGAAACCCAACGGTGCTTCCTGTTCATTTTGTGGTTTTGCACTGCAGACAGTTTACAGACTGTCATTGTATATCTCTCTGTGTGTGTGTGTGTGTGTGTCTGAAGTTTTGGAGGAGCTTAATCTGATTCCCCACGGGCAGCATCTTGGAGCAGAGGAGCCAGGTATAGCAGGAGCCCATTAGCACAGAACTCCATCTGTGATTGGCTTTGCACTGGAAACCCAGAGACCGCCGCTGAATAATTGATGTGCATTGTGCAGTCGCTGGACAGGCGAAGAGAGGGAAAACAGAGAGAGCGCCCCAGACAATCAGAGCGAGATAGAAAGACAGAAAGCTTGTAGATTTCTCACGGGTTTGTCTTCGCCTGCTGGTAAAATCCCATTTTCTCTGTGCAATGAGAAGACTGCGATGAGAGCCAGATCCGGAGCGTTGGTAAGTCACGTGAGGGGTTGGAGTGCATGCGGGCAGGTGTATGCGCAGGAACTAACTCGTAAAGAGTCCTGCACATGATCGAGTCGTAACAACTGACTGCGTTTGACCTAGTTCCCTCTCTCCCACACAAACGCTCACACATAGAGGGTCAGAGTGGGCTTGATTATCTCCAGGAGGAGAGCTGACCTACTTGAGGCACAGTGTTTTTGTCAGTTCTTTAGCGCTTTGACGTGATCCTAGCGACAGTGTAGCGACAGAGGCTCTAGAGTTTCTTCCTCTGGCTACTATTGGCGGCGAGTGCATGTTCCTTCTTTACAGGGTTGCTGTAAATCATTGGATTGCCATGCGTTGCGTTCAGGCTTCTGTTCGATGGGCCGATTGAAAGGGGAATGATCATGGGAGTTTCTGTAGACTGCTGTGCTCCTGCTGTTTGTATATTTAGAAAGCACTGGCTTCATCTCTTGTGCTTCTACAGGAGCGTCTGAGTCTAGGCAAGATCCCTAGATATTTATAGTAAGTAGTTGTTTCTTGAAACTGCTTCAGAGCAGCAGTTAAAGCGTCATAAGGATAATATACTGCTCGAGCAAAGTCTACAGGTTCCTGTGAAGTTTTGTTAACGCTCTCGGCCTCGGAGTACATGCTGATGGGGAAATAAACAGCGGTTTGCTGTAATGAGGATCCTGCTGTTCATGTGTGAAACTTCCTCCTCTGTGCTGTGGAGCTTTTAATAGCTCGCTGCACTTTTCCTGCACTATGTGTCGTTTGTATTTGCTGGATTTTCTTCATTTAAACATGCAGATGTTATGCTAATGTTTGCTGTTCAAATGTGTTACCCTAGGCTGCTTAAGAGGATGCTAGTTAATCTTGAGGTTAAGACAATAAGACACCACTGTGGATGACCATGTTTTTGTTAAATTTTTGAGAGAATGTATTGGAAAGACTGGGACAATAGAATAATCTACTACATTTTGATTGATTAACTTGTGTGTAAAATGATAATGAGCAATACTAAAACTACTTCAGATGAGGACTTAAGATGATGAAAAGCATTACAAGTCATATTTTACAATGCTAGCTGTTCTTCGGCTGTCTGCAAAATTTTCCACAGACCCTGATAGTGTCATAGCCCCAGAGCAAACATTTACTGTTGCCATTGGTTACAAAGTGGATGCAAGGTAAACATCTGAAGAAGTAGGCTGTTAGCAAACTAAACAAACCATAAACTTGCTAATTACTGTGAAGGCTTTTGAAAGAATAATTTGTAGATTTAAATTCTGATAGGATGAGCTGCGTTTAAAGATATCAAGTTTTGATTAAGAATACCTCAAAAATTGCTGTATAATGTTGTTTTTCAGTAGTTTCTATGTTGCTTTGGCAACCATAAACAGTTAGACTACAAACAGTAGTCTGCTGACTTAGTGGTATGGTAGGGCAAAAGCCCCTTTCACATATACAGACCTTTCCGGAAAAATACTGTCAATTTTCCGTAAATGCCTGTATGTGTGAACAGGCCCTTTCTGAAAATACCGGTAAATTTGTTCCGACAATTTTCCGGAAAGAGAAGTTGTAACATTACTAGTAATTTGCTGGAATGCTGCTCTGTGTGAACGCATTTTTGAGTATTTTTCCAGACACATTTAGCTGCTAGATGTTAGTCAGATAAAGTTACTATGCTCCTTAAAGCCAACTGTGAAAAAAATCAGCGCTAAAATGCTTATGATAAGGCGTTGTTTGTTGACCTTCAAGCTCCGTTTCCTTTAGTTGCTTGACACGTATGCATGTGAAGCATCCGGTGAGTGCCAACACACACACGTATTATGTACATCTCGACATGAGAAAGTTTCCTCTATATGTTTTCATCGAAGTTGTACACAATACTTATCCATCCACTGAGTTTGTAATGTAGTCAAATGTTTACAAATACAAGTGCAGCCGTTTGGTCATTTCTGGTTAAAGATGTCAGAATTTACCAGTATTTTGGAAAATTTTGTCACGTTCCATAAATTTTTCGTATATTTATGAATCAATGTGTGAAAGGGGCTAAAGACTATATAGAATACACAAGACATGTCACTTGTATAGTTTTGAATGGGGAACGATCAATATGGAGTATGAAGCTCCGCCTTCTAGTACAGGAGCTAATCAGCGATCGCTATAGACTGAGGAGTCTCTTGGGGAGGGGCTCAGACCAGACGTAAATTTCTTTTGTGTGATTTGAACGTTTAGAAATTAAACTAAAGAGACGTTTGTTGTTTAATTATATTGTTAATTCCTAATATGAAATTTAATGGTAAGCTTGGCAAGCAATTTTGGAGAATTTGATGTTTTCCCATTCAGACTGCCTGAGCATACGGCCTAAGAGTTGTTTCAAAGATGGTCGCAGAGTGAAATTACTTGCCTTAAAGGGACTTTGGGTACGGTTAGGTTTTTGGTACTTTTTGACAGGGGAAACGGACATAAAAGCTTACCGAACTGTACTATACCGGCCTACTCAACGGAATTGAGCCATTAGTGGCATTTGCCGAAATTACTATTTATAAATGAATTCATGTTTTTTGTATTGTATTGGTATTAATGTTATGTTCTTGTCTTTATATTTATATTATATGTAATAAGTTTGTTTATATTTACTTGCTCTATATACTGTAGTATATACTTCCTCAAAGATGTGTTTAAAAAAATAATTAAATGCAATAAACTTGATCAAAAGTTACAGTTAAGACATTTAAAATGTGCTTTATACTTTGAAATAATTATTGTTCTTTTGAACTTTGTGTTCGTCAAAAGCATATTGGAGCATATTGGAAATATGAAGCAGTTGTGGGAAAGTTTTCAACATCATCGATATGAATAAGCATATGAATGAACAGCTGAGACTGCTGCATCTGTGCAG
Organism: Danio aesculapii; assembly: GCF_903798145.1. NCBI lineage: Eukaryota > Metazoa > Chordata > Actinopteri > Cypriniformes > Danionidae > Danio > Danio aesculapii. The sequence continues at coordinate 22,865,531 of NC_079447.1, read as the reverse complement.
TATAGGAATCTTGCGCACTAAATCATCACAACCACATTTTTTGCCATCTGTTCAAAAATTGTCTCATCATAAGGACCCGTTTTAAAAGTCAAGGAGCTAGTCATAGTCTGTAGGAAAAAAGATGATGGTTAAATCAACAGTCTTTGCTGTTATGACTAATTTGATATTTAGATTGTTCCTCATATGGTGACAAATGAGTTAGTCATATGACACGCCATCAAGATTGATGCATATTTATCAAATTAAAATTGAAATAATGCCTCATGAGGTGTTTTGTGATGCAGTTTTGAATTGTAGATTTGTCATTGATTTTACAATTAAATTCAAATGACTGTTTGTAAATAATTTTAAAGGCATTATTAATTTATCAGTAGTGATATTATTGTGTTCCACCCAAAATGCGTATAACGCTCTAGAGCTGCTTAGCTTGAAATTTCTGACAAATGTGCAAGCACCTGGAATATTTCAGCAAACGCATTGATTTTTAGATCATTTCGTCCTCTAAAATGAGAAGTCAGTGTTTCGCACAGCAGACCGAGGCAGAATCAGGGCCCCGTTAAGTCCCATCAATTCAACCAGGACATCCGTTCACCCATTGATGACGTCAACTCTGCTTACTGATACTATCTTGTCTTAATTTTTTTGAGTAAATTGTTGAATTTGAACCCTACAGAAACCACCACCTGCAGGAGATGTCAGAGTGACACAGGTACTCTTCTGTGTTCTAGCATTGTTTGGCTTGTGAAACACATCTAGTGGAGAGCTCTTTCACTCTCTCTCTCTTTCCTTCTGTTCATCATCATCATCATCATCATCCTGAGCATTCATTCTGCTTTATTTATTTTTTTGACCCATTCGTGTGCAGTCACAGGAGATGAATCACGGTGACGCAGACGCTTTTGATGTGCTTTCTTTGTTGCTGGGTTTGTATGTGGGGGGCCATCAGCTTCTGACTGAGCATCCATACCTGTTTCACAGACGCATGGGCTGCACTGTCACCTCCGATTATCCCAGGATTTTCTCCCGTCATCTTTTTGTGCAGGCACTCTCTAGGTTTCCAGCCTTTTTTCCCCTAGACCGTGCAGCTCATTGAACAGGAATGGCGTCCAATTTTTGTGTGGTACCTCGTGTTCAAAACACAGCTTTCATCCACATGTCACTCACTTCCTAAGGCTGCCCCGTGTCGTGTGCCGGTCTTTGTCCACTCATTCGCAGTCATTCATTCCCATTTTAGTGGAATACGTAGGGACAATGCACTGTGCCGTGTGCTTTAAATTTCTTTCCAATTCAAAAGAGCATCAAGCTGTTTCCGTCCTCTCAGACAGACAGCAGAAAGTCAGCGAGTGCGCTTTGTGCGGATGTTGCTGCGATGTAGGAGGTGCATTACATCTGTCACTGACAGAAACAGACACCGACATGTGCTCGTTTATTAATGTATTCAAATGAGGAATATCAGTTTCATCTGTTCAAGCAGCTACTCGTTGCTTGTGCAAATCTGTGTGAAGTGTTTTAATCTGCTTTTCTAAGTGTGTGCGTGTGTGTGTTGAAGGTATTCCTGAGTGGTTACGTCACCTGATGTGAGAGGAGGTCACTTTGTGGCCTGTTAGCCTTGGCTGGAGGTTAATAACTCCTGCATGTGTGAGTGTTAGTGTGTGTGTGTGTGGACTGCACTCAGGTTCAACTCTGGCCTTAATTAAATGTGAGACTCTCGTATGTGAGGATCTGAAACCATGTCATTGGCTAATAGTGTGCTGTCTGAACACATGCCTGTACACTGCAGACTACAGAAAATTCAGGGAGTACAGTTTTCTTCACAGGTCTATAGTGACATTGTCTTCCAAAGCAGATGCAGACAGAGACGGTGTGTTCACAAACTTGACAGGTTCTGTGTGAATCAAGCAACTCTGGTGTTAGTGCTCTTTTAGTGTGGTTCGTTTGAGTAAAGGCTGATTTATACTTCTGTGTCAAGCGCAACCATATGGTCCGGCGCAGCCTTTGCGCTGTCGCATAGCCCTCGCTGTGGCTGACACCAACGCTGAAACGCACCTCTCAAAAAATGTAACTACACATCGCAATAACATGTAGCGCAAGCTCTTGTGATTGGTCAGCTTGGTAGCTGTGACCAGTGTGGGCAGTTCTGAGAGCCGTGAGCCGGATGTAGTGAGTGTTTAGAAGTGTATAGTCCCGTAAAGGAGCTCTAGATGGAAACTTTGGTTTTGTGTTTACCTTATGATTAAAATTGTTGCACGTCTCCTGGTTCCTGCCCTGAATAAGCAAGTTTTATCTACTTGTACATTAAAGTAGCGTTTAGGAAAAAAAAAAAAAAAACATCCACGTAGAAACTTGATACAGAGGAACATGACATAGCCAACTGCCAGCAAGTGTTTTGGAAGTGTTATTGCAGAGCACCACAAACATCACGCAGAAGTGGCATGGGTTGCGTTGTAGGCATATGCACAAGTATAAACCAGCCTTTAGTGGGATTGCTGACATCTGTACCCTGGTGAACAGCTAACAAGTGAACTGAGACCCCTTAAAACAGCGGATCCCAACTGGGGGGGTCCCGGCCCACAAGTGGGCCTCAGTGAGCTCTGTTGGGGGTCGCGTCATATTTAAAAAAAAAAGTTTAGCTTTGGACTATTAGGAGAACGATCACCTTGCCCATGGCTGACCAAAAAATTGACAAAGTTGTAATGCGTCCTCCACAAAAAAGTCTCTGATTCGCCTTCAGCAGCTAATAGCAATACTGGACCCAGGTGAGGAAGCTCCAAACATTTTGGGTCACAGCATTAGCATTACTGGAAACATAAAATGCAGGAAATACCAAGATAGTTACCTGAACTATGGTTTTATTCCATTTTCTCAAAGCAGAAAGTCACTGACCCAGCCATAGTGCATTATCTGCGACAAAGTTCTTGTTAACAAATGCATGAGGCCATCCAAATTAATAAGACTTTTGCAGACGACTCCCCAATACCGCAAGGTGCAACCAACTAAAATGGCCTACTGATGTTTTGCTTTACATTAGGCTATTATTTGTGCATAAACATGTCTAGATATAGAAATAAACGTACAGTTTGTTTTGTCAAACTTATATGAGCGATAATATCATTAAATGTGGAGGGGGGCCTTACAATATTTTACAGGGGAAAAGGGTGTCTCAGGCAAAAAAAAAAAGGTTGGGAACCACTGCCTTAAAAGACGCGTCTTGGTCAATTTGTTTGCGGTTTGACTGAAATATGGATCTGATGTAATCAAGCCAAAAACAGGAAATGTCACAAGATCATAAACAGAACAAGAATGTTCAATAATGCTTGGGTTTTGTATTTATAAAGACATTGGAAACACACTTCTGGCAGTAGACCTTTGTTTGTGTGTGCAAGGGAAGAATTTACGGTTTCAACTTCACACCATTTTTTAAGCTCTTTATAAAGTATAACTAAATATGATATAATAGTCAACAAACAACGAGTGCATTTAGGCCAGCACACAGATATTTGTGGAATGTTTGGTAGTGTAATAAAATGTATACCTAAAAGACATTCTGGGGTTTTAATATCAGGATTGGTTTTAAAAATTATAGTGTGAACGAATGATTTAATTTTCCCCCTGAGCTAAACCGAACATGTCACTTCCAATCTTTTATTCTTGTTTTGCATAATTCTGCACATACATGTAAGAATTCATGGTGTGTGAAAGAAAAAAAGTTCATTAAAAAGGTTAAATGATTCTTTAAGAACTTTGCACTGATATGCAGTTTACTTTCAAAAAAATCTGTAAATTAAAAGTTGCTTGTAGTCTGTTGTCACTTTCAGTTTGCGTTATTAGACCTTAAATTTTGCTCCAATAAATGTTGATTAAAGAGTTTTTATTAACACTTTTAGTAATTTGAAATGATATATGATAGGGGTTGATGATAAATTACTGTGCTGAAACACCAATGAGCTGCCAGTACTTTTATTTTATGGATTTGTTTCTGTATGTTTTATGTCTTATACAATTTATTGTTTCAAAGTACAACAAAAGTCAATTAAAGTCAGTTTGTTTAACAGTAGAGTTAGATTTCAGGCATCAAAAGTTGATGATACTGAGCTCAAGGTCCCATAATGCAGTTAAAGAAATGTAAAACACCTGCGAATCACAAGATCCAAGCAACTGCTAATTAACAGTTATTTTTAACAGCGTGTACACGCCCTTACTGCCTTGAGTTTTTCTTGTCTCTTCTCATGTACTCGTCACAAGTGTGCATTTTTCTGGCTTGCGTGTGGTGGTTTTACACAAATCTGTCTATGAAGACTGTTGGGAAGTTCTCCTTCAATCTGTTAATGCAAATCTTTCCCAGTGAGTGTAATGAGCTTAAAGTATTTAAGATGAATGAATTGAGGAGGAATCTATATAAAATAAGCTAAGGGTCCTCATATTTTTAAATAAAAAGATTATCTGCATCTTCAAATGGAATTCATAGCTATATTTCATTATGTCTGTTTTTATTCCATTGCACAGACTAAAGTGATGCATTAATGAATTTGTTGTTCTAGTTTTCAGCTCTGTTACTGTTCTGGGTTATCTGTTGTTTGTGTTAAATGCACTCTGTATTTGCTGTAGGGTTTTATTGCTATATCAGAGGTCAGGTAGGGGATGTGATGGTCTCAGTGAAGTGAGGATGAAGGCCACACACAGTATGCTCATGTGGACAGCTAGTGTGTGTATTTTCACCGAGTGTTCCAGGAAGGTCATTCAGCATTTCTGCCAATTCACTGTGGCATCAGTCTGAGACTTTCACAGATTGAGAGAGAGCGGGTGAGAAAAAAAACATCTCTGGGGATGTTTGAAAATATGGCTTGTGTGATGAATTCCAGCCACATTTATGTTCTAGGCATCCTCATGAGGTTTCAAGACTGCACACTTTCCATAACTGCGCTTAAATACCCAATGCATTCTGTGATTGAGAAGGACATAAGATTGAGTAATTATTTTATTGAGGCTTGGCATTTGGCAAGAAATCAGATTCTGTTCCAAACCGTAGTGAACTACCTACCTACACTACCTGACAAAAGTCTTGCTATCAATCCCAGTTGCAAGAACAACAAATAATAACTTGACTTCTAGTTGATCATTTGGAAAAGTGGCAGAAGGTCGATTTTCTTGGTGAACTATCTGTTGAACTACATCCCAGTCACCAGACATGAACAATATTGAGCATGTCTGGGGTAAGATGGAGGCATTGAAGATGAATCCAAAGAAGTCCTGCAAGAACACTTTCTTTGCCATTCCAGATGACCTTATTAATAAGTTATTTGAGTAATTGCAGAGATATGTAGATGCAGTCATCTAAGCTCATGGCAATCATACACAATATTATTTTTTTTTCCACTGCACCATGGCTTTGTATTCTATACTGTACATTATTTCTGTTAAGAGACAAGACTTTTGTCTAAGCAAAGTCTAAAAATCAAGGCATGATTATATTTTATTTTGGTAAAATAAGTGTAATCTAGAGGCTTTTGCCTTTCATTTAAGCCACTTCTGATACCAAATGATCAACTAGAAGTCAAGTTATTTGTTGTTCCTAAAACTTGAATTGGCAACAAGACTTTTGTCAGGTAGTGTAGTGTTTATGCTGCACAAAATGAGAAATATGAACTTATATGCTTAGTTTACACATTATTTTAAGGTTACATAGTTACAGTTTAACTACTGAGTAATATTAATTAATTGGAGGTACTTACTGTATGGTTGGGGTTAGAATGTGCGTTAGGTCTAGGGTTAGTTACATGTAATTATGCATAATTCATTGATAATTATGTGTAACTACATCACCCTAAATGAAAGTGTTATCTATGCCTATATTCCATTCAGAACTAAAAGTCCATGTAAAATCTAATTATTAAAATGATTATTTTAGTGCACAGTTTTATGCAATTCATCTGTTAATTCACTGAAAAAAAAAAACAGTTTTGTTATCTGGTAATTTGCTCTGTTTTGGTTATCATTAATACACTATACACAATATTCTTAACCACCTAGACCACAGTTTCAGTTAAAAATAAATCAGCACACTGAAATAAAATATGCAGCAACTACTTGTTCTTGCTGACTTCACGAAAAACATTGGAACATATTAGCTTAGCAACATGCTAACATCAAAATTGCAGAAAGCCTCTTATACGCAGAGCTATTTGTGTAGTAGAAGTGATGCCTATGGAGTGTGCCCAGCTATGCCACTTAATTGAAATTCTGTTTCAATCAGGATGCTGCCTATGTAAGTAAGTTGGCCAGCATGGCAGCTCACTAGGATTTTGGAACAGACCGTTCCATTATACAGGGACGTTTATGCTTGATTCTGTCCATCTTGGCACCACTCCATTGTCCTGTCCACCATTTACTGGCATCCACTTTTTATTAACAACATCATAATCAAACAGCTCATAATAAGGCGTTGAAGCCAGTAAAACTGAGATGTTTGGCAGAAATGGGGTGCTGGCAGTTACCGCCAACCTGAGAAGGATCAGCAGGCAAACATTTTTTGGGCAACTTCAGAGGCGATTTGGGTAACCGTGGGTGACCTGGGTTCCCTACACAGTGGATCATTTGGGGATTTACCCTGGTCACTTATTCAAAGCCCACTAAACCTGCTTGGAGAGCTTCTCCTCTAGACAAAGAGCAGACAAAAAGGGGGGTCGGTTTGGGCTGGTGGGTTTTGTATAGTGTCTGTCTTTCTGCTGTGTTTTGCCAGAAGTCTGTAGAGCCACAGGCTGTTGTCCCCTCAGTAAGATGCTTTCTGCTGCAGTCTGGCACCTTTAAGGACGACACAACATGGCTAATATGAGTCACGCATCTTGCAGTTTTAGGAATTGTGGGTGTCTGAGAGCGCTCTTTGTAGCAACATTGTCTTAGAACATTCTTTTGCCATTACAGTTGTCTCTGGTTGTAGTACCATCAAATGATCAATCATTGGTAATCACATACAAAATAAATGTTTGTGTTTACGTTATTTTGTGTGTACTGTGTGTATGTAAATGTGTGTATATATATATATATATATATATATATATATATATATATATATATATATATACACACACACACATGTACAGTATAGACATTTTTATTTGTATATAAAATACAATTATACAGTATATAAATATGAATATTTATTCAAATACATACAAGTATATACAGTTGAAGTCAGAATTATTAGCCCTCCATTGATTTATTTATTTTTTTTCCCAAATGATGTTTAACAGAGCAAGGAAATTTTCACAGTATGTCTGATAAAATATTTTCTTTAGAAAGTCTTATTTGCTTTATTTCGGCTACAACAAAAGCAGTTTTACATTAAAAAAAAAAAAAAAAACATTTTAAGGTCAAAATTATTAGCCCCTTTAAGCTATATTTTTTCCATAGTCTACAGATACAGTATACAATAACTTCCCTAATTACCCTAACCTGCTTAATTAACCTAATTAATCTAGTTAAACCTTTAAATGTCACGTTAAGCTGAATAGAAGTGTCTTGATAAATATCTAGTCAAATATTATTTACTGTCATCATGGCAAAGATAAAATAAATCAGTTATTAATGAGTAATTAAAACTATTATGTTTAGAAATGTGTTAAAAATAATCTTCTCTCCGTTAAACAGAAAATGGAAAAAAAGTAAAAATAAACGGGAAGTAATAATTCAGGGAGGCTAATAATTCTAACTTCAACTATACATATGTGTGCTTTTGTATACACAAACTTTACATATATTATTATTATGTAAATCTAAACTTTTGTTGTGTACATGGTTAGTCACAATTAATCGTTAAACAGCACTAGCAGGTTGTACTTAGGATGTGGGGATTTTGAAGAGGGTCTGTATTAGGGATGTCCTGATCAAGTTTTTTTTTGCACTACAGTCACTGTTCGAGTCATTTGATTTTGAGTATTTACTGATACAGAAAACCCAATCTGATACTTCTATAATACAGAAAAAAATTAAAAAGAGCAAAGAAACGGATCCAGGATGTTCCTTGTTTTTTATTTCATTCGCCTTATATTAACATTCAACAACTCTGTTAACAAACAGAGCACTTCTGTGAGGTAGCTTGAAGAATCAAGTAATAAATAACATCAATTCTGCCCTTTTGGACTTCAGTGCACCTCAACTTAATATACCCAGCAGGCAATCTCAAGTTTACATCTCACAGTTTGCTATGGAAAACTTGTCGTCATCAACTTTATAATACCTCCAGACCGCACTCCAATATAATATATAATAATATATAATATATAAAACCTCCAGACATACACGTGCTCTCCGCTTCAAGCTATTTCTGTGTTCTACTTTGCCGGTATTTAACCAATAACGTCTCTGCATCAAAGTGATATCATGCCGCACGCGTTGCTGTTTCTGTGTTAAGTCAAGAAAGAGGTCTAACTCTGTGCCACCGCAAAACTATAGATGTGTTAATAAATAATGAGAATATATATATATATATATATATATATATATATATATATATATATAATATATATATATATATATATATATATATATATACATACATATATTTGAGTCCTGATCGAGAGGTAGAGTCCGATTTCGCCGTGTGATCGGGCCTGATTTCTGCTCACGTGAACGGATCTGGACATTCCCAGTTTGTATTGTTCAAATTAACAACATTCCATAGTCTTGAATTCAGATTGATTTTATTTGTATTTTATCTTTGCAATATAGTTTATGTTTTGGTTAGTTTTCACTTTATCAGTTTTTACTTGTTTGTTAATTTTTTGTGCTTATTTGTTTATTTCAATTTCATTTCTATTTAGTTTAATAATTTTTTTTTTAAATTCTCATATTATTTTAATATTTTTAGTAGCAATGTGGTTAACTGATGTCATTAAAAATGTTTAACAGCATTGTTTTTTTTCCCGAAACAAACAACAATAAAACAAACATTACATTTTATAACGCACCAAATATTAAATGCCTCAAACTGAAATCTGTTTATGATCCTTTTAGTTGACTTAAGCTGTAGAGTCATGACTGTAGATGGGTAATTTCTGTTATTTATTTTTTAACAAGAATATTTAGATCATTTCTCACCTTTCTCTTCAGAAAACATTACATTTTTTAAGTGATTAGATAACACAGTGTGACACCGTAACCCATTCATTTGTAAACACTGCTAATGTCTTTACTCTCACCCTGAAATTACTTTTTACACTGTGTTTATCAGCAGATATTAAATCTGCCGTGTTGTGATAATAAACGACACACAAAGAATGCCACAGTAAGTCTTAGACTATTCTAAAGTCTGACTGTTGTAAGCAAACCTCAGTTTTAGTGTCCTACTTGGGCAATGTCAATACTCGTCTCTTTCTGCTGGGATCACCGCATGCCACTGTGAGCCAGTCCTGCCACTGAAATGCCCGCTGACATAGACCCAACACAGAGCCATGCCACCGAAATGCCCACTGCCGCAGAGCCAGCACAGAGCTACAGTAGCCAACTTAACACTCAACACAACCCTTTCTGGAGCAGGTGTCTGGCAGTGCGAGCACAACTAAATGAGGGAAGGGAGAGACGGATGAAAGGAAAACGGAGACCGAGAGAGGCGTTTTAATACAGGGAATGAAAGAGAAATGGGATTAATGCTGATTTACTGGTGAGTAGGGGATGCATGATATCATTTGCTGGAGAAACTTGCTTTATGGTGCTCACAGATGATTTCTAGGAGTGCAGTGGGATTTATGGTTTAGTGGTAACTAGGCATGAGACGATAACCGTTTCCAAAGTATACCATGGTTTGGAAAAGTCAAGGTTTTAAAAGCGCCAAAATTTTCTGCTGCTATACTGTTCCTAGGTTATGTGTAAGATTTTTTTATTGAGGTTTTTTATTTTTTTTTATTTTTTTTTAGGACATTTTTTTTGTTTTGTCTGTTTCGGTTTTCCATGTCATTAACCTTGTCCATCAATTTCTTAACTTGTGATTCGACGGAATTTGCATGAGCATTAAGTTAAACGATTTCATCTTCTGCTCCAGAAATGTGTTCCTCTGCCTCCTTTATGCGTTCTTTTATCTTCTTGATTGCTGACATAACACGGTCAATTTTATTTGCAACTCATTTGTCCATTTCTTTAATGGCTTGTAACACATCTACGTTGCTGGGGTTCGTCTGGGGTTATTTTCATGAGTTCGCTGTACTCATCCTCTTCTGTCTCTCTTACTTTGTCTGCGTTGTCAGAATCCTCAGACATTTCTTGAGTCTCATTATAGCTAACTTTTCTTGTGTTCTGTTCTTTTTTTCGGTGCCATTTCAATTATCTTTAGGTGTTCAATAACCAAGAATGTATCAAAGATTTAACTGAGTTTAAAGGATCTGTATTCAAAATTATGGGAGGGTCGTTATCTCGCGTTTTCTCACCACCACTCTATAACCGATAGTTTCGTTTTAATTGTAAATAAATCTGTTTTATGAAACTAATGAAGACAGCAAAAGTCAATGATTCATTTAAATTATGTAGCCTGACGTGTTTACTGTTGCAAAATATTATAAAAGTTGTTGTTTTACCATGAAACTGTGATATTTTTATACAAGGTTGTCATACCGTCAAAATCTCATATCGGCCCATGCCTAGTGGTAACATGACTGTGGCGCGAAAATTAACATTTGAAAAAATATTAATTATTATTATTCATTAAAATATTCATAAAAATGTGTGATTATGAACATTTAAGATGTTTGTGTGTGTGTGTGTGTGTGTGTGTGTACTTGCACAACATGAGCTCTACACAGGCGTGAATATTATTGACTTATAGTCCTTTATCTTGATTTTTATGAAATGACAGTGTACATTTCAGAAATGTATACAAAAAAAGTATTCAGAACTTAAACAAAGGCGATGCAGTGGCGCAGTAGGTAGTGCTGTCAACTCACAGCAAGAAGGTCGCCGGTTCGAGCCTAGGCTGGGTCAGTTGGTGTTTCTGTGTGGAGTTTGCATGCTCTCCCTGCGTTCACGTGGGTTTCCTATGAGTTCTTCAGTTTCCCCCACAGTCCAAAGACATTAGATTCAGGTGAATTGGGTGGGTTGAAATTGTCGGTAGTGTATGAGTGTGTATGGATGTTTCCCAGGGATGGGTTACAGCTGGAAGAGCATCCGTTGCGTAAAACATGTGCTTGATAAGTTGGCGGTTCATTCCGCTGTGGCGACCTCAGATTAATAAAGGGACTAAGCCGAAAAGAAAATGAATGAGTGAATGAACTTAAACAAATATGCTCAATGAAGTAGAATTTCTCCATTTATTTTTATTTATTTATTTGTTGCTGTTGTGTTTCTTTGTGTGGCAGTCTGTATGCAAAATATGCTATTTTTTACTGCAGGATTATAATGAATAAATAAATGAGCTCAATACTGGAGCAAAACCAAAGCATCCCTATGGTAGGTAAGGTCACGATACAGTAAATGTTGTGCATGGATATGACAACACATCCCCGTGGGTTGTGGTGGAGGCGATGATGATGTTTTGTGGGTGAAACGGTGTAGCTGTATTAAGCTAGGCGAGAGGCATATTGTGCGCTGCCGGAAGGTGCCGTGTTGATTAGGTTGTTTTTGCTCGAGTTTACTGGTTGAATTGCAGGCAGGAGAGCTCTAGTCTTTGTTACGTGTGGGAGGCATGCTAGGCGGGGAACAACAGTGAAAATTGGCAGGCGGTGTCTGCCTGTAACCTGTCATATGAGCTCTAAGTTGGTCTTTTGTGAGAAAATAGCAGTTGCCAGCATGCAGAGGTAGTGATTTAGCTGGCCGATAAGCTCTCTGTAATGGCAGGGTAGAATAATTCTTATTGAAGTAGGTGGGTGATTCCAGCCTCCCGCTCCAGTCCTGCTGGGACGGCTTTCACGCTTGTCGCAGAGAGGTGAGAAGCGTTCTCTTTGAAACAGAGCCCTTTGATATATTTACACAAACGCCATTTTCTCACTGTAATTGTGTGTTTGAACTTGGAAAGGAAAGTGCGTCAGGTGCCGCTGGGATATTGAATAACTTAAAGCCGTTTCTTGGAGGAAATCCAGTTTGGATTCAGCAATGCATTAAGGGTCCTTGAATTTAATTCTGAAATGGTTATTAATGCCGGCATTAAATGGCTAATGTCACATGAATACAAATGAAAAATCACTCATTTGCTCCATTACATCAGTCCGCATGTTGGTCCAGATCTGACTTTCCCTGCGTCCACATATGCCTTCTCGCATACTAGATAGTAGGTGAATAGAGTCAGCTGAGTCCAAATTCACAGCATTCATAAAATTGTAAGGATGACTTCTGGTGAGATTCTGAAATGTGCTATCCCATGAGGCCACAGAAAAAAGATTTGTGACTAGTGATTAGGGCTGCACGATATTGGAATATCTGATATTGTGATATTTTATTTTTCTTCATCAAATATTGTGATATGAATACAGTTTCACAAGATAGATTGGGAATATTTTTGGGGAATGTGACAGTATACAGAGATTGAAAAATCACAAAATGCTTTTCTTACTTTGTTTTGTCTCGTTTATAGTCCAAATATATATATATATATATATATATATATATATATATATATATATATATATATATATATATATATATATATATATCTAAAAATAAAGAGTTTTTCCTTAAAACAAGCTAAATTATCTGCCAGTGGGGTAAAATTAAGTAAAATAAGCTTGTTTTTAGCTTTGAAATGTAGATATTTGGACTAATTTGTTGTTGTTGCTTAAATTTTATATAAATACAGTGATTAAATAAAATGCTGTGGTTCCTGGTCAACTATAATTCAGACTAAACATTGCCTACTAGTTATGCCTTACTTATTTTCTACTGTTGTTTGAGGTATCTTTAAAATGTTATCAAGATGTTTACATTAAAAAAAAAAAAAAAGGCTATTTGCTGTACTTTTTTGACTCCCCCTCATTTTATCAACATTAGACTTATTATAAACGTCCACTAGTATGATTGGCAATCATTTAGCATATTTAAACATTTTTATCACTTCAACCTTAAGGTGCCACCAATGTAAACTTTAACAGCATGTATGTTTGACAGCTTACAGCCTTCACTGATTTAGGTTAAAACACACAAATACACACTGGTGGTGCGACTTTACTGTTGGATCTAACATATTCAGCATAACATCGTCTTTTAGTTTGTCTGTCTGAAAGTCCTGTGTATTTTGACTTTTTGTGAACCATGTTGCAGTAAAATGAAGTTAACAAAGGTCGAAGCTCTTAATGCAGCAGTTTTCATTTAACAAAAATCATCCACTCCTTCCTAATTTTCAGATCAGAAGGAAAGTAATGCAAAGGCTGCATCGTGTTGTCTGTTTACCTCTTATTATTTACCTAAAATCAGAGGGCGGAGCTAAACAGGTAGTAGGCATTGATGATCATCTGTGGAGGTGGGGCTTAGATGCATAATAGCTAAATAATAACTAAAAACAAGAAGGTTTAAGCTTAAACTTACAGAATGTTCTTTTAGTACAATGCCCACTTACTAAATGCCAAATGATCAAGGGAATTTTAATTTGTCAGTTCATTACCCCTTTAAATAACAGAGTCCTTACAGCAACTTTACTGTATGCGAGGAACTGACAAAGATTACTGTCATTTTTCCTCTCCACCTCAACTCTCTAATTTCTTTTGTGCAGTTTAAATATGTAAACTGAAAAACAAAATAGGTGTAGAAACCATTTTCACATTACATGTTTCATGGAATAAATAAACACATGCATGTGTGAGCTGTCCCTGAAGTGCAGTCTGTGGTAAAAACACCTCAGTGTGTGTGCATGTGTGTACATATGTGCTTTTCAAAAGTGTGTGTGTGTGTGTGCTCGTTTACATTCCCCCAGCAATAAAGGCGCTGGAGACAGCTGAGCAGTCTTCATAGTCATTACTGGCTGATCGATTTAGAGAGGAAAGAGCCAAGACAGACGTCTGTCTCTCTGCAACAGCAGACTCAGAGAGAGAGAGACTCATGACACCACCCTCTCTGTTCAAATAGCCAGAGCAGGTTATTTTTTTCCTCATCTACTGTCTGTGAAGTAGATTTAGAGAAGAAAGAGTGGCATTGTTCTATGTATGAACTCGTCTTAGGGGAAAGGGAATATTTTATAAGGTCCCTTGCAGAATCTGTTTGATGGCAAAGTAAGACTAGAGGTGCAGTACTACTGAAACAGTCCCTGGCTTTTGTTCTTGTTCTGTCGGCGTATGATATATCCTTTTTTCTTGTCTTCTGTATGCAGTCTGGACCATGCTTTTTTATTTTTTGTAGTCCGGAGCATATATAATACCCTTTTTAAGGTATATTACTTTAGGAATTTAAACATTTGATTGGAGAAAAATGTATTTAGGTGCTAATGCCAACTTACGATTTGAGATATTATAAACGTGAAATTAAAACCTTTCAAAGAAAAGAAATTGTCCTCTGTTTATCGAGGTGTTTGCCTTTTATTATCATAATTCATTTTGTTTGGATGGTAGATTTTTTTTCCCCCTTGTTTTACAGTAGGACAATACATTGTTAAATATAAGAACCTTGCTAGCATAAAATTAAAGTTAATTATTATTTAAAAGTAAAGAATAGCATGACAAGATAACCTGATTTTAAGTATAATTATTTTTTGGATGCTAAAAAGTTATTGTTTATTTAAATTTAATTAAATAGTTGTAATTAAATGGCCTTTTATGGTTAATACATGTCAAAAATACGACTTTTACCATTTAAAATGACAAAATATATCAAATATCCTTACAAAATATGCTAAAGTGTATAAAACACATAACAGTAATTTTTTTATTAATTATTGTGGATCTATATTTTACTCTTGCCATGAATGACTCAGCTAGTAACGACTATCTAAATAGTGTCAGTTGCAAAGTGTGAGGAGCGTTTGTATAAAGAGCACTTAAATGCAGCGCTACTTCAGCCCTATGCGGCGTGTAGAATCGATTAGACCAGGATCTGGCTATGTGCCAACTGCTGCCATCCCGAACCGACTTCATCACCATGGCGAGAGGCTCGTTTTGTCACCCCTCTCAGGAGTAAAGTGCTGCCAGGACACATCACCGGCATGACTCACTGTCCTCAGCACTGATTCTCATCTCCCATTTCTTGCTCTTTCTCTTCTCGTCCTTCGTCATCCTGCCTTCACGACAGGGGTAGACAGCTCTTCTGTGGTAGGATCGCTGCTCAAAGTGCACTGCAGACCAAAAGCATATGATCCTATGAGAAGCATAATGACAAGCTGTTACAGACGATCCCAGGCATTCGTGCACTTCTACTGTAATTGTAGTGACCTCTAGTGGCGAAGATGTGAACTGATTATTGCAATATTCCTGGCATCTTTGTCACCATTGCTTATACCAGGGGTGAGCTGTTTATGGATTGCCACAGTTGTGCAGAATTATCTTTAATCTGTTTTAAACACATGTGAAACAGATAGTCAAAGTCTTCAGACTTCCACACTAGTGTGTTGCAGCTGGTTAGTGTTAAACTCCAGACCTTGCAAAAGTGGGACTGGATGCCTCCTGCTTCTTGGGGGTTAGAGATTTAAACAAGTCCCTAACCTTAAGAAAAACTAACATTTAAACATAATTAATAACTCAAAATGTTATAATTAAGCAAGATAATGGCAATAATTTGCAGTGCTATCAGTTTTATGATTTATGCTAAAACAGATGCCACATTCCATAGATTTATGCTTCGTTTACACGGCAGTGCTGTAGCCAAAAACAGGAAAGTTTTTCCTGTTTCACGTTTACATGACAGCATTTTGAAAATGATCAATGTTTATACATCGGTGCAAACAAATACAACTGCTGTATTACATAGTAAAGGCCAGTATATGGCACCGTCTCCTTAGTGAACAGCATAGATATATACACTAGATCACATACGGACCCTGAGCATGCATCAATAGTGCCGCCATATTTATACAGTGCTCCGAGGACAAATGTCATTCAGCCGCACTTAGTCATAACTAAAACCAATGTGAAGATGCTGGACTTTTGCACTGCATATGGGTGTAGTAACGAGCAAAGAAAGAAAACAAAGCACATAGCCATAACATTTCATAGGTAAGATTTCGTTTTTGACATTTTTGTATGTATTGTGCTCAACAAGTATTAATGATAAAACAGTCACTTCATGCACTGACCATAAGGAAAAGTAGCACCAACTCGCACTAAATACTCTGCTTATGCTAGTTTTGTTGAATGAAATAAGCAAATAATGTAAATGAAATATGACAATAAGATGCTGCGGTGCAAGAAACTTTTATTATTGTCAGTTAGTGAACGAGTCGTTCATAATAGAATGAGTAGTGAAAACAGGAGAGAGGGTGTTTCAGGACACGGATTAGATCAAATTTAACAGGGAGGGTGGAAAATACATTTCCATGAACACAAACACATGCTCTTTAACAGGAATGCCCATGCGCTCACTTATCCATCCATGTAGAAAAGTGATGTAAAATTATAATTTTCCTAATTTAAAAAAATATTAGCATACTGACCACCGGGAAATCTCCCGATCATAGATGTATGTATATTTGTGTATATATCTCTGGCTCTGGATGGCCAGTCCTCCACTGCACCTTGGTCCCACATTCATTTCAAAGGAGCACTACCCTGTACTAAAATGGCAGCTCTATTGACGCATTCCTTACAATTGTCAACAATAGCGTAGGCGACATCTAATGTAAATGTCTGTGAGTAAACAGTACCTGTAGGTAAGAGATGATGTGCAGTTGGAGCTAATGTAGAATTTGCCATGTGTGCAAGATGTCTCCGTTGTTGGCTGTAACGTGAAATAAATCCACACTTGGCCATTGACAAAGTCAAACACTTTAGCAACAATACTACAACATATTCCACCATTGTTTGTTTGCGCTTGCCTTTAATCTACACTTAAACATGAACTATGCATGTCATCTTTTTCAAAGACTCTCTTTTTCAAGTGTTTACTCTGACACAACAGTATTATTTTCAAAAAACATAATAACTTCATTGTCATGTAAATGAATAGGTAAAATGCATAAAAAGTTTCCCATTTTTGGCTGAAAACTTTGTGTAAACAGTCCCTTAGATTAAAGAATGAACCTGTAGAATACACTTCCAGCTGCATAGTAGCACACTAAAAAAGTCAGAACAATTTAGAAACAACCAATTTGCCGTCATGGGAGTGAGTTTTACTCCTGCTAAATAGCTAAAATGAGCAAGATTGCTGTTTAGCTAAAATGTGCATAGTCTTCTTGCCAAAGATCTTTGCTGATCTGCCGTTCTCTCTGTTTGTTTCTTCCTCCAGCTCTCCTATCGTCCTGGTGCGAGGAGCTGGGACGGCTGCTCTTGTTGCGGCATCAGAAGAATCGTCAGAGCGATCCCCAGGGCAAAGTACCCTTGCAGCCACCCATGAACTCCATGAAGCCCTCGCTCTCACATGGGTCAGTACCCAGACAAAACTCCACCTTACCCTTACCCTATTGCTCACGGTACCATTCCAGCACTGTTAAAACTCACAGAGATCTTGCCCCATCCTCCTTTCTCAGAATGTCCTCTTACATTGAAGTCCTAATGCACTCAACCAGCACAGAGTTTTTGTTTTTATGTGCCATGTGATCATGAATGCTAGGCTTTCCCAAGAAGCCATTTCATTAACAGCTCTGTAAACATGACGACTTCACTGCAGATATCATTAATTCACACAACATTCCAAACAGTATGGCAGATAAAAACTTGATAATGTAACATTACTCTCTAATACGTCAATTGAAAGTTGGTATTCTTTAAAGCATTGCCAGAGAAAACATTACTGTGCTAGAGATAGGTGTGAGGTTAAGGAGATTCACTAGCTTAGTGATTTTTTTTTTTTAGATAGAACATTTTGTGCTCCAGGGCTGGCAATTGGCCTCTTACACAAACATTACAACTTAATTGTCATGCAAAAACAAATGTCCTGCAGTCAGAAGGGAGCACTTTCTCTGTTGGGAAATGTCGAAGCCAGCTTTACTCTTTCCCAATGCGTGTTTGATGAAACTGATCTCACATAACTGCTTGAACACTGTTTTGTAGTGATGGGTCCTTTCCATATGACAGCGTTCCCTGGCAACAAAACGCCAACCAGGCCCCGGGATCATTGTCGGTGGTTACAACAGTTTGGGGAGTTACCAATACATCACAAAGTCAGGTGAGTCAGACTTACAGTGTTACTAAATGAAAACAGAGACACTGATAACATTGATCTTACAACAGATGTTGCTTTTGATCTAGGTATTGGGTAACCCAATGGCCAATACCAACAATCCCATGAACCCTGGAGGCAATGCACTAGGGTCGGGTATGTCAGCCAACAACCCAGGGATTAACTCACCTCAGTTCCCAGGCCAACAACAACAGTTTTCAACCAAAGGGGGATCCAACCAGGCCTACATGCAGCAAAGCATGTATGGGCGTCCAGGTCACCCAGGAGGAGGCGGCTTTGGGGGAAGGTAATGTTTCAAGAAGTTTCAAGCTTGGATGATGGGAAGTTCTTTGACAAAGTTGCTTTGCATCACTCTGGGAGATTCAATAAGCAATAGAAGAGTCTCCCATTAGTGATACTTGACACAAGGTTTTAAAGCCAAGCCAACACTCAGTTCAAGGATGTTTTTCTCGAAAGGGATGATATCACCTTCTGGCTGTGCCAAGTGCAAATCCAGGAAAGATTTCTGTGCTGTTCCAATAAACAGACATTTCTGTCTCTGTCAGTTAAGATATAGACATTTATGTGTTATATTCCTTCTACTCAGTTACCCAGGCGGGCCCAATGCACCGAGTGGTATAGGCATGCCCCCTCATACACGACCGCCTTCTGATTTTACCCAACCTGCTGCTGCCGCCGCTGCTGCTGCAGTCGCTGCCGCCGCCGCTACAGCAACAGCCACTGCTACAGCTACTGTGGCGGCTCTGCAAGAGACCAACAAAGACATGAACCAGTACAACCAGGTTGGTGTCTCTCTAGTTTTGGCATCTTACCCTATCCTGGATTTCTAAATGAGTCCACTTATTCATTTGCCTTGCCATTGGCCTTCTCCACAGGTTTGCTCTTCGTTCCAGATGGGGCCTACGCAAGGCTACAACAGCCAGTTCATGAACCAGCCAGGGCCTCGCGGACCCCCGTCCATGGCAGGAGGCATGAACCCAGCTGCTATGGGTGGTGGAATGAATAGCTCCAATATGAGCGGCCCACCGATGGGTATGAACCAGCCCAGAGGCCCAGGCATGGGGCCCTTTGGTGGCCACGGCCAAAGGATGCCTCAACAGGGTTACCCTGGACCCAGACCTCAGTCCATGCCCATGCAGGGCACTAAAAGGCCTTATCCAGGAGAGGTAAGACCACCACTGGTTAAATTGGACTTTCAGTGGGCATTTTCCTTTTGGCTAATTGAGTTGATAAAACAATTGTTGTGTTTCACAGCCTAACTATGGAGGCCAGCAGTTTGGACCCAATGGCCAGTTCCCCAACCAGCAAGGGCAGTACCCTAACCCAAACGCTTCAAGACCACTTCCTTCACCCAATTATCCTGGGCAGAGGATGCCAGGACAACAGAGCACTGGTCAATACCCCCCAACAGGGGTACCCATGGGCCAGTATTATAAGGTAAATTGACTTTGCTTGGTTTTTAAATTAAAAAGGCCACATTCTATTTAAAGCCATGGGGAAAGGAGACACATTTTTTTATTCTGATATACATCAAATTGTAATGAATCTTTTTTTAAAACAAAGTAGTGTGAATACTTGGTTCTGTCCTATGAATGTCGATTGAATTTTGAGATGGTAGCCTCCAAAGTGATTTGTAATAAGAAATTAAATTTTAAGCAAACTAAGTCAGATTTTTTAAGCTGGCATGGTATGCAAACTGTTTCATTTCTGTAGTTTGCTTGGCTTTTCAAATGTACCAGTGGCGAATTTAGGCATAGACAATATGGGCGATGACTCAGGGCACCATCTTGCTTGGGGCAGCAAAGGGGAAACAAAAAAGTGCCCCAGTAAATCTTTTCTTATCTGAGATAAGATTTACTTTATGCAAGTGTATTGAGTGGTTATCCAAGAATAAAGGCTAATCCAAAGCACCACCATATCCATGCTACTAGTATGTAGTTATCTCTTAAGAGCAATCACTATTTGTTTATTAGCTACTACAGCAGGGGAGCTCTCGAGATCTACCTGAGCTTAAACTCCCTTCTTGCCTTGCAAATGGGAGGGAGCCCAGGGCTCGAGGATCTTATGAGCTCAGTGCTCTCTCCCAGGACAGCATGCCAAATAAGCTTTATAATCAATCATCAGCTAAGTGTGAACTTTTGAAAACGTATATATTTTTGTGTTCTATAAAACTGTCATAATTAATATTCATATTAATATTCATTCAAAAGTTTTAGAATATTACTCCAATTGTTTCTTTATATTGTTTTTCAGTTACATTTAGGATTGATTTCTGTTATTTTGTAGAATAGTAATAATAGTAATAATAATAATAAACAAATTGTTATTTTAAGTGAAAATAAATAAATAAATAAATATATTTAAATGAATTCATAATAAATATTTTAAATATATATAAAGTCAACCACATAGTGTCTTTATTTCTTGGGGGATGGGGGAAGGGAGATCTTTACATTGTTTACATTCTCGCTGCTCATTTCAATTTCAGCAAGAGCCGTTTAATGGTCAGAACAACAATTTCTCTGGAGGTGGTTATGCCTATAGTCAAGGAAATGGGGTAGGTGGTGAAACCATTATATTGTGTGTATGTGCTTATTTTCATTGGTAATAATACAGAATGTTGAGGTCCAGAGAATACATAGCAGGGATATTTAGTAATGTTATGTCTCTTTGTCTGAAGCCTCCTCGGCAGGTGGTGAACTACCCACACTCGCCAGTTCCTGGAAACCCCACGCCGCCCATGACCCCAGGAAGTAGTATCCCTCCATACCTGTCACCCAGTCAGGATGTCAAGCCCCCGTTTCCTCCAGACATGAAGCCAAACATGACGTCTCTGCCTCCGCCTCCAAGTGAGTCCCTCAAAAAGGATCCACACTGTAACCGTTTCATTGCATTGATCTCCACTCTGTCCGTATTACAAGCCCGGTCACAGTCTATCAGAATAAACCAGCGAAACCCCCTTTGATCTGCCACCTGCAGCTGAGAGGGGGAGAAAAGTCCCATTGCACATTTATCTGTGATTCATGCATTTTTCACATCCACTCAGAGCTCATTCATAATATATGTGCTTCGGTGGGAAAGGGTGAAACTAGGTGAAGTGAAAGCCAAACTTGAAAGCTTCCTGCACATTGATACTGTAGTGTACATGAGAAGATTAGGAATTCATCTAATCTCAATGTTTGTTTCTGTAGACAATCCCAATGAGGAGCTTCGACTGACTTTCCCTGTGAGGGATGGAGTGGTGCTGGAGCCTTTCAGATTAGAGCACAACCTGGCCGTCAGTAACCACGTCTTCCATCTGCGGCCTTCCGTCCACCAGACGCTCATGTGGAGGTATGCAGTGTGTGGATATTAAACATTTATTTACTATATTTGAATATGAACATGGATATAGCACATTACACAGAAAGACCTTTTTTTGACAGACTTCAATTTCTTTTGTTGTTCTTTTGCTCACACAAATATCACACACTATCATATCACTTTACAAACATTTATATTTGCTTAAGGAGATTTGTGGATAACCATACTGCTGCTTTTATAATGAATTAGATCAGGGGTGTCAAACTCAATTCCTAGAGGGCCGCAGTTCTGCATAGTTTAGTTGCAGCCCTGCTTCAACACACGTAGCTGGAGGTTTCAAACAAGACTGAAGGACTCAATTAGGCCCTGTTTACACTAATACGTTTTAGTTTTAAAATGGCGTTTTAGAATGAAAACGATCCACGTTCACACTGGCATTTCTAGCATTTCTGAACAGCTCTCAGTCCACACTGCACAGCTGAAATGCACATCACATGACCACACGTGCTCTCTGGCATGCGCTGCGGTGTATGTGGACGTCTGAGCTCCAGGCAGTCAGGAGGTACTTTAAGCACACCTTCCCAGGTGGGACCGGCACTGTTCGGACAGTTAATCAAGGTTCATCCACTGAATCTCATCTAACTATAGTTGTTAAATGTGATATTTAATTCATCTTGTCTGTATCTAACAACTCTTTGGTGTTTTGAATCTATTGTTCTCAGGTAACATGTTTTGGCTGAGTGCAAAGATAAGTTAATATATTAATTTATGTAACCATGTACACTGATTCTGCACATTTCACTGATTGCTTGGCTTTATTTCATTGTATAAACTTATTGTATTTTATACTGTTATAATGCCCATTGTTGATTATTAAAACTAATATTCAGCAAAAGAGACAGGGTATGATTCATATTTTTCTAGGAAAATGAAAGGAGGCAGTTATGTTATAGGCTCTGTTTTGTTATAAATATGTATTTAGTGAAGATGACGATCATATAAATATGTAGTTACATGATGCCTCAACGTTTTTAGTGTCTGTTAAGTTAATATCAAAATGAAAATAGGCAGTTCCTTATATCATGCTTTCATTTCATTGTTAAGATGAAACAACGTAGCCAGTGTGATGCGAATGACTTTATAAAGTACATTGTTTTCACCCGACATGTCCTCGGGAGTTTGTTTTCCATATCAAACTTGCGAAGTCTGAACTCAAGGAAATGGTGCAAGGCTGAACATGTGCACTTAATATTGAGGGAAAAGCTCCAATCAGATCAGGCGAATGTCTGCAGCCCCGCCTCCGTTTTTAGGTGTCTTCGTTTTCCTACATCCACATTGCAGCGTTTTCAAGTAAAAACAGCCTCTTTAGCCTTGTTTTAAAAAGCTCTGTTTTCAGGGCTCGAGGACTCCGGGGAAGTGTGGACGGGAGGCAAAACCGTAGCAAAACTAATGCGTTTTAAAATAAAACGTATTAATGTAAACAGGGCCTTAGTTTGATAGTTGTGTGTATAAGTAGGGTTGGAACTAAACTGTCCAGAGCTTTGACCCTCCAGGAACTTCACACCTGTAAATTAGATTTACAATTGTTGCAAAGGACACAGCTCATTTCTAACACTCTATGTAACAATGTAAATGTTTTACTGCCCGTTTCAACAAGTTTGTTACATTTTTACTGGTGAAAAACATCTTTGAAGTGCCATCTGAAATATTCTTCTAAAAAATGAGCGTTTTTCTCAGCGTCCTGTGTTTATTCTCAGTCATTTTACTTTTAAATCAATGAAAAGAACTTATTCTTGTCATAGTAAATTTACTGAACCTACACACAGGAGCCTGAGAAAAATGCTTGTTTTAGAAGCATTTCAGATGGCAACATTTGAATAGTGTATATAATACAGCATTTAATATCACATGCTATCTTAATGTATAATTTTAGTCATATGGATTACTGGAGAGCTTATTTTGGGGGGCTTAACAGCCTCTAGTCACTATTTAATTTCATTAAGTGCAATATTGTTGTCATAGCATTACAAAAAACCGTAACATTTTGAGTTCCACTGAAGAAAGTCAGAACATGATTGAATAAAACAGTCCCTTAATTCTTCTGCATATCCTACAGATCTGATCTGGAACTGCAGTTTAAATGCTATCATCACGAGGACCGACAAATGAACACCAACTGGCCCGCATCCGTCCAAGTCAGCGTGAACGCCACACCGCTCACCATTGAGAGGGGCGACAATAAAACATCGCACAAACCCCTGCACCTAAAGCACGTTTGTCAGCCTGGGAGAAACACCATCCAGATCACAGTCACAGCCTGTTGTTGTGTGAGTATTCAATAATGTATAGTCTGTCATTTAACAGCCGTGTCAGAGAGCTGCGATACCAAATCAGATAACGCTGATTTGAAGCGACTTCTGTTCTGTTCTACATTTGCTGGTATCAGTTTTATGCTTCCCCCGTCTGAAAGCCGAACGGTGCAGATAGTGTATCATGTGATGGATATTCTGTGGTGAAGACCTGTTGTTTGATGATGGTGGTCTTGTTGCAGTCGCACTTGTTCGTGCTTCAGCTGGTGCACAGGCCGTCGGTCAGATCAGTCCTGCAGGGGCTCCTGAAGAAGAGGCTTCTTCCTGCCGAACACTGCATTACTAAAAGTAAGTAGACGCCGTGTACTTTGGGAGCCGCTGATGCCTGTCACTCTGCATTATCTTCTTCATCAACCTCTAATCTTTACAATGTCTGCTGTCTGTTTTGCTGCAGTTAAAAGAAACTTCAGTAGTGTAGCAGCGTCCACTGGGAACGCCACACTTAATGGAGAGGATGGAGTAGAGCAGACAGCCATCAAAGTGTCCCTCAAGTGTCCAATCACATTCCGACGGATCCAGCTTCCTGCCAGGGGACACGACTGTAAACATGTGCAGGTATGCATTGCTGGAGCTTGTCTAAATTAGGGGAAAATCTGAAGGTACATTTCCTGTATGAAAATGATACATTGACATCAATTTTTTGTGAGCCTAATCTTTTGGAACTAAAATATTGACTTGATTTTTAGTTTAAGGTCATGTTTGGATCATTTAAAGCAGGGGTGTCCAAGCTCGGTCCTGGAGGGCCGGTGTCCTGCACAGTTTAGCTCCAACTTCCTTTAACACACCCGCCTGGAAGTTTCTAGTGTACCTAGAAAGAGCTTGATTAGCTGGTTCAGGTGTGTTTAATTGTGGTTGGAACTAAAATATGCAGGACACCGGCCCTCCAGGACCGAGTTTGGACACCTCTGATTTAAAGGCATATTTGTATGTATTCAGGTATCTGACTGATGATGGTAAATGCTCATATTATATGAAGGTTAAAAAAGATCATTATAGAATTTATTATTAAGTTTTTAAAATTTTTGCAACCTTTTTTAGTCATATTCATCCAAAAAATGAACATTTACTCACTTTTTACTCATCCTTAAGTGTTCCAAATTTCTTTCTTCTGAGTTTCTTCTGTCAAACACAAAGAAAGATATTTTGAAGAAAGATGAAAACCTTTAATTATTGATGTCCGTTGTAAAATAAATAAATACTATGGAGGTCATTTGTTACAGTTGTTAACTTCAAACATATTCTGTGTTCAATCACAGAATAAGAATTGAGGGAAGTTTATTCATAAACTAATTTCGAGAGGATGACGTGCTTATGATTGACCACAGCTGGACCTGCATTAGCTAACGCATGATTCACCAATCGGATGATTCCTAACTCCCATTAAATAAGCAGAGTTTCTTACCTCAGACATCTTGGTCTTAAAGAATTCCCCCTTCCACCACTCCTCCTCCCTTTTCTTTGATTGGGTGGCACAGTGGTCCAGTGGTTAGCACTGTTGCCTCAAAGCAAGAATGTCACTGGGTCGAGTACATAACCGGCCCGTCAATGTTTCTGTGCGGAGTTTACATGTTCTACCCATGCATGCGTGGGTCTCCCCCAGGTTCTCCAGTTTCCTCCCACCGTCCAAAGACATGCAACATAGGTGAAATGACCAAACCAAATTGGAACCATAGATGAGCTCTTAATCAGCAGTATATCTTTTTGTCATTATCCATAAATAAGCAGGGGAGTCTCGAGATCTACCTGAGCTCAAACTTTCCTCTTGCCCTGTAAAAGGGAGGAAGCCCTGGGCTGGAGAATCTTATGAGCTCAGGGCTCTCTCCCAGGACAGCATGTCAAACACGCTTTATTACCAATCATCAGCTAAGTGTGAACTCTTAAAACTGGTTAAAGGAACAAGTAAAGACATAATAAACATTTTTTGGAAGAACTATCCCTTTAAATATTAGTATATTAATCAAATAATATTTATCATAAAAGAATATAAACAAATATTAACCTTTTTTTATGAGTTTCACTAAACTAAATTTAGTGTGGTTTAAGATTGTAATAATTACTAAATCCTATATGACCATGGTGTATTAGATTGTGCCCCATAAGTTTGTTTTTAAATAATTTAATTACATTTACCTATATAGTCTATATGATTCTGTATTCTTTTATATATTTCTATAGTTTAAATTTGCCTATATATTGTATGTTTATTACGGTAAATTACGTTGGAACTTTAGTTCAGTGGTTCCCAAAGTGGGGGTCGTGGGACAATGAAGGTGAGTTGTTTTCCAAAAATCTAATTAATTTTATTAAACCATTAAAATTACCATATTTTATCCATAACCTACTGAAGATATATATATATATATATATATATATATATATATATATATATATATATATATATATATATATATATATATATATATATATATAGTAGTTTATAGTTACAGCCTTTAGATTTGTTTTGTTCTATTGGATTGCGACCATTGGGATGATTACATTATATTAAAGCCATTAGCATCAGATGCAGCAGATTGATTTTATGGCACCAGACTAAACTTTCTGGCACATTTACAGCACTCACATACATATTTCTATATTTATAACCACCTCAGAGGATATTGGGGGTCACAAGTCACTGACATTGTTACTTTGGGGGTTGCAGGCTGAAAAGTTTGGGTACCCCTGCTTTAGTTCACCTGTATTTATTATTCTAAACATTGAAGTTGACAATTTACTTGCATTTAATATGCTTTTGATGTATATAAAATATTTCAGTGGCTGATCTCTATATCTGTTATTTTGCATTGAGTTTTATTTACATTTGAGGTAACTTTGTGTTGCAGTGCTTTGACTTAGAGTCGTATCTGCAGCTGAACTGTGAGAGAGGAACGTGGAGATGTCCTGTATGCAAGTACGTGGCAAACTACAACCAGATTTGCTTTGTGCAGCCGAATAAATGTGATCCGCTGTTCGTCTTGGCTGGGTGTTTTATACGTTTCTGTCTGTCCCCAGTAAAACAGCGTTATTGGAAGGCCTGGAGGTGGATCAGTACATGTGGGGAATTCTCAATGCCATTCAGAAGTAAGTTTATTATTCACGCAATTTTGTTTTTGCGAGATCTATAAAAATGCATTTAACAATCATAAGCATCCAGAAATTAACAGTCATAAATGTTGTCCTGTTCTTGCAGTTCGGAGTTTGAAGAGGTCAACATTGACCCTACGTGTAGTTGGAGGCCGGTGCCCATAAAGTCGGACATTCATATAAAGGAAGACCCAGATGGCCCTCTGGCCAAGCGTTTTAAAACAATGAGTCCCAGTCAAATGATCATGCCTAATGTGATGGATATGATCGCCCAGCTGGGTCCCGGCCCTTCGCCCTACACACCGCTCCCCCCTCAGCATGGAGGAAACAATGGAGAATATGGGGGCCAAGGTAGAGGTCAGCTCCCGATCAGTGCTCTTTCCTCTCCTCTCCTTAGTGTTTTACAAGCTCCTCTGTTTAAGCATGCTTAATTTTTTCCCTGCAGTCAGAAGAACAGTCAGAAGAGCTTAATGCTTGTGAGCTTTTAATGGGCTGATTTGCCGTCCAAGCTGTCTAAATCTCTTTGTCTCAGCATTACTGAGGTCATCGTTCCTCATTGCTATTTCTCTGTTTTGTGCATCAGGCAATAGTTACCAGGGCCATGGAAACTTTGACTTTCCCCACGGTAACTCTGGTGGCGGAGCTCCCATGAATGACTTCATGCACGGACCCCAGCTCTCACATCCACCAGACGTGCCCAACAGCCTCATGGGTCCCGACAAGCCTCTCGCCCATGGCATGCCTGACACGGTAGGTCACATCAAGCATCGATATTTGTCTAGGGTTAGGTATTATTTGTGTTTTTATGATTCCAGTAGCAAAACTATCTGCTTGTTAAGTGTGGCGTCACGCGAAACTGCTTACGGGTCAAAGCGCTCTATTAAACTGTAGAGGAGGAGACTCATTAAATATAGGGGAGACTCATTAAATGGTAAAAGTAAATGTTTACAAAGTGCTGTAGTACTTTCAAAAATAATTATCGCTCTATATAGAAATATATATATATATATCATACAGCCGTCCCCCCCACTTTAAAAATGTCCGCTACGCCTCTGTGTGTGTGTGTGTGTGTGTGTGTGTGTGTGTGTGTGTGTGTGTGTGTGTGTGTGTGTGTGTGTGTGTGTGTGTGTGTGTGTGTGTGTATATATATATATTTTATGATTATATAAAATATATATTTTATATTTTAGAATTTATGATGCAGCAAGTCCAGAGACTGTTGTGTACACCATGCTTTTATATCAAATTCACTTTAATGTGTGATAGGACTAAAAAGTGGCCATAAATGAATATTTTCTCAAGTCAAATGAGTAGTGGCTTGGACGCAGAAACAGTATTCCATACGTCACTGATACATCATGACTTAACAAGTGGTTAGTTTTAAAATGATACCAGTGCTTTTAAAAAAGATTCACAGAATGATGGCAATTAATAAAATAAATATAATAAAATATAAATAAGTAAAATATAAAGTATGTAACAATATAATGCAAGTTCAAAGTATTTCTAAAGAACTCGGTAATACAAAACTAACTTACATAAATTCACAAGAAAATCTGAGCCACCTATCTTTACTACAATAATTGAACATTAATTACAGTATCAATAACAGAAACATAGCTGGTATCCTTAGTTTTCTACAAAGCTGGCTCAATTTTCAGAATTATAATGCAGAAAATAGCCCATATTTTCATTCTGTGGTAAAAAAAAAATGCCCACAAAAAAGATAACATTATAGGGTTCATTTAATTTATGTTGGTTACAATTGCTAAAAATAATGTTTTGTTTTTTTTTGTTGGTATTTCAAACCAGAAAGGCAACCCCCACCCGCTAATATATTAAGCAATTAAGCATTTTACTATTAAAAAACACGTTGGCAATAATGTGTAACACATACGTATCTGATTATACAATGTTTAATTTTCTTTGACACCAGGGTCTCCGATTATCCTCAGAAATATTCAAAGGCTCCAGTTGGCTTATTGGAGAATGACTATTTATTTATAGTGTGTACGCACATTTCCTATCTCACAATGTTTTTGAGCTTTACATAATCAGCCCAATCTCATGAGGAAACAACTGTTTTACATATTGTCAGAAAAGTGTCAGTAAATGAAAATTAGGGCTGGGCAATTAATCAAAATCAACATTCAGATCCTGTAATCAATCAACTTTTTCCAGGTCAACTTTCCCTACTTGTGTGGAGTTACATGACCCTGCTCGGTTAAGGCTGAATTATACTTATTATATTATGATTTATATTTATTATTCATTCATTCATTTTCTTTTCGGCTTAGTGCCTTTATTAATCAGGGGTTGCCACAGCAGAATGAACCACCAACGTATCCATCATATGTTTTACGCAGCGGATGCTCTTTCAGCTGCGACCCATCACCAGGAAACATCCATACACTCTCATCCACATACATACTCTTTGGACAATTTAGCTTACGCAATTCACCTAGAGCGCATGTGTTGGACTTGTGGAAGAAACCGGAGCACCCAGAGGAAACCCACGCAAACACGGGGAGAACATGCAAAGTCCACGCAGAAATGCCAGCTGACCCAGCCGAGGCCTTCTAGCTGTGAGGCGACAGCGCTACCCACTGCGCCACCTTATACTTATTATAATATTATGATATTATACTTCTGCCAAGGGCACGCGCACAGTCCGATGCAGCCTTCGCATACCCACACACCTCTCAAAAAAATGCACATACACGTCATGACGCGTAGCGCAAGCTTTGTGATTGGTTGGTTTGGTAGTGGTGACGACGGTGGGCGGCGCAGAGAGCCACGTTTTAGGCAATGTGTGTTTTAATTTCAGTGATTCAGCGTTGATCTTCAATCAATAATCATAGACAATCAAAAGTAGACAGTGTGTGTTTACTTCAATTATTTTAAAATCAAGTAATGCACCCTTCATTCAGAAAACTCTCTCTTGTAATATGCGAGCAGATTTACTAAAGGAAAGTTGTCAGTGAACTGTAAGGGCAAAAACATAAAATAAATAAATAAATAATCGTTCAATAATCATAATAGAGTTAAAATGTTCAATTGATCAAGATTTTGATTTGATTTGACCTAATGAAATGTATGACTTATAAAAAGCCCACCACTAAACCCAACCGTTATTGTGGGATGAGCCAATCATACTAAAATGTACAAATGAGATTGTACAAGTTCATACAGTACCAATTAACCACTTAAACAGGAAATGTGTGTTCATCAATAAAGGGGAATAAAAAAAAAATCTGACAATCCACTTGCTAGGTTAAAAAGAAAGTATATATTTATCAAATCCTCTGAGGGTGTGTGTGCTGTGGAATCATCTGCATGGCACTCGTCCTGCTGTGTGTGTGTGTGTGGCCTGTCACTTGATCTCCCTCAGCAGTAGAGCTCCACCTTATCGCTCCTCTGTCCTCCCTCCGCAGATGCCTCATCCTGTGAGTGCTGATCAATCCCATGCTTCCATGCAGCCAGGCATGCACGCGTCCCCCCACCCCAACAGCCAATCAGCTCAGCCATTGCATCACAGCGGCCCCCCATCATCTCAGCCCCCTCGCCAGCCCCCGTCCCAACAGCAGCCCAGCCAAAACACTCACCCGCATCCCGACATGAGCTTCAACCCCTCCGCTGATGGCCAGCCTGGTGGACAGGGGCCCGCAGACATGCCTGAGCCTTCTCTGGACGTGAGTATGGTTTCTGGATCACGCACTACTAACATTCCTGCTCAATCATGCAAGCGTCTCGCTTTCCTCATGATTCAAAGCTCTGCGTGTTTCCTAGACATTCTGATTTAAGGAATGTTCCAGATTTAGCATAGGTGGTGGAAGCATATTTAGCACAATGTTGACTACCACAAAACGATTTAACTTTCACTTTGGAAAGTTATGTCCTGGGCTATATGGTATGTCCAGCTTTGACAACTTCAAAGTTCACCCCAAAATGAAAATTGTCATCATTTATTCATCCTCAAAATTGTTATCTTTGAAGCACATACAATTTGTAATAAAATCTAAGAGATTTCTGTCTCACCATTGAAAATCTGTTAATCCAAAACTCTGGCACTTCAAAACATCAGAATGTATCGAGGGATTTAATCCACGTATTTAGAACATATGCAGTTTGATCATCAAGCAGTGTTTCATCATTAAAAACCAACGAGGTTCATACTCGTCACATCAGCACATTTGGGCTTTCTCAAGAAACAATAAGATTTTTGGTGTTCATGGATACAAAGAGATTTGATCATCATATAAAATGATTGCTTTTCTTCAAGAGACTTGATTTGATGTGGATTCACATTGATTTATTTCATAATGCTTTAACACGAGCGTGTTCAGTCTTTTAGATGCAACAGACCCCCAAATATGACCATTCCATGAGAGATCCCCCTCAAAATGGAAAACAGTATCTATATGGGGGTAACACTTTATTACTTTACACTATGAATCATCTATTAAGCATTATCAAGCATAGTTAATTCAATATTTGTTAAGCATTATCTACATTAATATACGTTAGTAAGCAGTTTAAGTACAGCTACAAATGCTGTATTCTTGACTTATAAGCACATTTATATTGTGCTTAATGATTGTATTTTCATACTTTATTACTTATTAATTGTTCATTACTAAATTCAGTATTGTATTATTTATGAACCATTTGTATTTAAGAGTAGTTGGTGGCTTTTAGAATCGTTCAGAATGAGTAAGTAAACTATTAATAAACTATTCAAATCAACATTTCTATATTTTATTATTCAGGCATTTAGTAATGGTTACTTTGTATGTTAACAAATGCTTTATTAACTCAACTTCATCCAGTTTTGTGACCTAATCTAAAGTGGGGACTTTTATGCTTTGTAAATCCCTTATAAATGACAATTAAAGGCTCTGTATCAGATTAACAATAATTTTTTGCTATCTAATGTAAAAAATAAAACTACTTGAAGCTTTAAACATTGCCGAACAACAGGAGTGTCAAAATACAATTAGAAATAAAAACAATTAAATAAAATTTGACAAAACAACAATATAATCATTTAACAATATATTATGATGCAACATTTCAAAGTCATTTAGCGATGTTTAAACTGTACAGTAATTTTATTTTAGATAAGATTGCAAATTTTAATCTTTATTAGATACGGTTTCATTTGTGAATCTTCAAATAAATAGAAATTAAAGTTGTTTATTTCCTTTTTTTTCCTGCATATAACAGAGCCTTTAATTGTCATTTATAAGGGATTTACAAAGCATAAATAGTCCTCACTTTAGATTAGGTCACAAAACTGGATGAAGTTGACTTAATAAGCATTTGTTAACATACAAATTAACTATTACTATAGGCCTGGATAATAAGATGTGCGAATGTTAATTTGAATAGTTTATTAATCATTTACTTCTGCATTCTGAATGATCTATTGATCTAATGATCTATTCTTAAAGAACTAATGAAAAAATTATCATTAACAAAGTATGAAAAACAATCATTAGGCACATTTTAAATGTGCTTATATTAAGTCAAGAATACAGCATTTGTAGCTAAACTTATAAACTACTTACTAACGTTTATTAATGTCGACTTAATACTTTACAGATAACGAATTCACCATTTGCTAATGCTTAAATAATGATTCATAGTGTGTAGTTATTATTAAGTGTTACCGGACCCCCTAGCACTCCCATGTGACCCTAGTTTTATTCATGCTTTGACAGGCATTTTTAAGTGTCCCATTGTTTAGAGAATAGGCTTCAAGTAGAGGGACAAAAATCTCTCATCATGTTCCAGTGATTAACGTTTTATGGGTTTGGAACAACCTGAGAGTGAGTAAATCATGACAGCACTTTTGTTTTGGGTGAACAAACCCTTGTATCCCATAAACCCTAAAACGACTGTATGAATGAATATTTAAACATCTTTACAGCTCAAATAATACCAAGCAATGTGGCCTTTTTTACCCAGTTATTAGATGCATAAAAATAAGTTGTCCCTCATCCATTCTCACTATAATCTCGATGACAATGATGTATTTTTAATTTGTGGCATTATGTTGTATGAGCTTGACTTACTGTACATTGAACCCAATATATCCCTACTCTTGAGCGTTTTGTAGATGCTAAACGTCTGTCTGTCCTATTCTACACAGCTTCTTCCAGAACTGCCGAACCCAGATGAGCTGCTGTCATATTTAGACCCTCCAGACCTCCCGAGCAGCAGCAACGATGATCTGCTTTCCCTCTTTGAAAACAACTGACTTCCTCCAGTCGGCCTTTTCCCACAGGCCCTCAGATAGTTTGGCTGTCAGGAACGGAGAGGCACCTGAAGACTGACTCTGTACTTTGCAAACAGGAAACAGCCATCCTTTTGCCTCTTCCTCGTGTAAATAATCTCACTCTTTTACAAGCAACCTTTTCCACGCATATATGGCAGCCATGTTGGTTGGCACTAAAGTGATATCTTTCAATACTATTGGAAATACATGTGCAGCTATAATCAGTTCATACGAATACGTCACACAGAACTGCGTGCGCGCTCACTAGGAAAGTATTGTAGCATTTTTAATTCAGATTTTTTTCCTTTTGTGAAAAGAAGACCTGAATAGAAAACAGATATCTAATTATATAAATATATATATTTCTTCCTGTACCGGCCTCTGTGTGTCCGCAATCTCTTGAAGGTCTGTTCTTCCAAGCTCTAACACCACGGCTTCCCAAATCCTCGTCCGCTGGATGTCCACACTGTTCGTCTGTCCATCTCCATCATAAACAAAAAACAGGAAAAAAAGCACAAGAGAATGCGTCAAACTGCATCTGGAAGCCTGTAAAGGAGACAACAAAAGGGAAGAAAAGCTCACCTCTCGACCACAGGAACCATCTTAATCCTCCCATCCCAGAGACTAGCGATGGGAGTCCTGCGAAAAGTCGCTCACGCTGCAAGACGATGCGATTCATATGTCCAGCACTTTCAGACATATGCGTCACGTTTCCTTATCGAGACAGGATGGCAAACGTTTCTGTATTCACAGCATCTTCCGACAGATTGGACTCTCCACATTGGCAGTAAAAGAAGAAAGCAGTTGGCTTTTGGAAGGGTAGCCAGTCAGTTTTGTGTCATCTCATCTTCTCTGTCATGCATGAGGCTTGGTCATTTTAGGCTCTCAGTGTACCGTTTGTACCCCACAAACTGTTTATGATGTTAAAACACTCACTGTTGCCAATATCCTTTTATTTTTGTTGTCATTTCTCGTTTTTAATTCTGCCTTTTATTCATGAACTGTCATGGTAACGTTTTATTTTATAATGCACAATATATTGTTCATATAATTGTGTTTTCTTTGTACAAAATATGTACATTTTATTCTCGAGATGTCCATAGATTACCAAAGTTATGCACCCTGATTTGAGAAGGTGGCCCAAAGCGGTTTTAAAGAGACCATTTCCCCATTGAATTTGATTGAAATGTGTAATTTGTCCCACTTTTATCATTTTGTTTACACGGTAATTCTACAGCAAACAATGAAGAAAGTGTTTTTAGGATAACTTCTATATTTATAGATTGTACTTTTTAATTCATTTACATGATTAAGCTATCTCAACACCCATTGATGCATCAATCAGTGCTCTGTAAGTCCTTTATAACAGCAGCTCAGTCGATTTTCACAAAATGTTAATTTTTTCCTGTATTTTCTTTGCTTTTAAATCAAAATGACCCTCTCAAATAGTTTCTCAGTATTTATGACATTATAATAATGACAATTCCATCATTCTCAAAGACTGTCGAAGAGCTACGATTGAATATTAGTTTGGGATGCGTTTATCGGTTTTAAGTTATTTTGTATGAATTGCAATATTACGTTTCTAGTTTGTTTGTTTTCTTCTGTTCTTCTTGGTGTAGAATTATGTACAAAAGAAATGATGTTTGTCGTCGACAATTGAAACACTTGGAACTCCAGCAGGAAAATGTGGGTTCAAGTTCTATAGCGTTTGTCTTGTTGTTCACTTGTATATCCTTTTTCAAAGATGCACTGCCACATACTCGTTCCCACTTTGTAGACACAAATAGGCATAAACTGAACTTTAAACTGTGCTATCCATGTACAGTCGCTGAGGAGACAGTGGCCACCGAGGCAGGAACACAAAGCCTTGAACCAACTGGACGGTGTGCGTGCGTGCGCGTGCGCGTGTGTGTGTAAGCGTGTGTGAGTGTGTTCAGGGTTCGGAGAGGGTCGAAGGAAAAAGGGGGAAGGGGCACATTAGGGATGCATGTACATATGTAAATGATAAATAGAGACACGTTAACAGAAATGTATTCATTTTCCCCAGGGGAATGTGCATTGTGTATTTAGAATTTGTAAAGCTTGCATCCTCCCATCAGAATCTAAATTGGGTAAAATGAATCTGTGTTTGTTAGTGTCTGTGGAACCTCGAAGCATTTGTTCACTTTTGTAAAATACTCATCCCACATTGACTGAGGAATTCGGGGAGGGGAGATAAAAGGAAAAAAAAGACACATTTGTTTTACATTTGTGTAATATTTAGCTTATGTGTATTGCTCCATTTCTTGTGTACTTAATAAGGTGCTACAGAAGATGATGAAGAAAATCCTTTGGGGGGGGAAATCAATTGGACAATAGGGACACGGGGACCAGAAGCGGTTCCAAAAGATTGTAACCAAAATCCAGAGTTTGTACAATTTTGATATCACGATCAGGAAAATGTAAAACAAAAACAATGAGGTACAATCTTGAGGTGATTGGCACCAAACGTTGCAGTTGTCTTCGCTTGTACATTCTGTTGTACAATCATTTCATATTCTAAACTGGTCAGAAGAAAGAAAAAAAAAGAAAAACAAAAAACTAATTGTGATTTTTAGTCTTGCAAAACTGTATGTAGTTAGATGCTGTGACATCCTAATATTTATCTAATAAATATGTATTCAGATGAAACAAGATTGCGGTTTTTCTGGTCTTTTATTTAGTGTGTGCTTCAATGGCTGCGAAAACCACAGGCTTTACAAGAAAACAACCACAGACAACAAAGCTAGCAGAACTGGTTTGTAATCACTGGTAGACTAATAAAAAGGCATCCTCGAGAGAACACACCGAGGAAAAATAAAATAGTAGAAAGTTGGACTTAAACTTGAATCGATTCACAAAAAAGATTTGTTCTGAGACATTGGCTGCCTTGAGTAGGTTTATCTATTTAAATATTTACTTTGCAACCATTGTTGTATATAAATGTGAGCAATGTGGTGCAAGTAGTTAGTCGTGTAAATCAAATCTAGACATCCTACATTTACCAAATGTTCATGCTACAAAAAAGTTTCTCTTCAGAATTCTTACAAAAATAGTTCTTATTACAAAATAAGAACATCCACATATTAAAATTAAAATCAATAAAAAGGGTAAACTAATGAGGAATAAATGAATAACTGTGTTAATAAAAAGAAAACACTAAAAAGATTTCATTTGGTAGGTCATTTTTGTTCAAGGATGTAATATTTCCCTGCTGAAAAAAACAGCAGGTATGCTGGTAAGGTATGTTTTGATACAGGTCTTACTGGTTTAAATGCTAGCCTTGCTGCTTTTAGTGCTTTTTTTGCTGGTCTCAATGCCTGACCAGCGAGACCAGCATCGAGACCATGAAATCCAGCATACCAGCATCAAAACACACTTTACCAGCAAACATGCTGTTTTTTTCAGCAGGGTTGGCATGGGAAATAGACTAGGAGTTCAAGAAACGTTTTCAAACATTGTGTTTTAGTGTGAGTAAAAGCAAATCATATCTTTTAAGAAAAGCAGAAAAGTTTCTTTGTACAAATAAAAAAAGTAGACAGAATATTGGCAAATTATACCAACGTACCATCTCAGATACTGTACAAATACAGTCAAATTCCTTTTTCTGTTGTTTCACACGTTTAGACGTTATGACTTTTAAAAATGTAATTAAGATATAAATCTAAATTAAGACTAATAACTCCAGATTATGATTTAAGAGTCTTAATAATGAGGTAAAAGACGAAATAATGCCTAAATAAAACGTAATTCCTTGCAAAGCTCATAGACAGGACAAACTATGCATAAAAAGTTAAAAAGCTATAATGAACTCTGAGGCGATCGTTTTTAGATAAAAGGCCGATTCCATACTTGCCTTTAATCAAAAAATGACGATTCAAGTTTTGTTTGGAGTTAAGAAAGTAATTTCTTTTTGACTCCTCAGACCACATGGCGCCGCTGTTGACTTTATTATGACCATTTTACACGATCGCTCATGCCTTTAACCGTAGAAGAACATGTCACGTGTTTCTTGTGTACAGTTAACTGCTCTATGGTGAACACTGTTATAACCTTGAATTCTGATTATTTCTTTAATGTATTTTGTTGATGGGTTTTCAACACTACAGCAAGAATGTTACAGATGAAAAGCCGTTTGAAATATTGCTCTGTCTCACTCGCTGCGAGCAGGCTGCTATCAGGACCAGGAAAGAACCCTGTTGTGTTTATGGATATTGCAGCTGACGGCGAGTTCATTGGAAGAATTATTATTGAGGCAAGTCCTGCTTTATTGTTATACTTGTTGTAAGTAACGAAGTATAACGTTAAATGAACGAACCCGAGACCGAAAAGTCGATATACTATACAAATATAGCATACACTTAGTAACTTAGTCTAAAATAATAATAATACATTTCTTCTTGCCATGTCTTCCAATGACAAAGTAACATGAATAATGTTAGTTTTTAGCAGTCATTTCAAAGTTAAATACGACTAAATGTATAGAATTACGATATTGTTGACAATAGTAATATTATTTTTAATTAAATATTCTAAAGACCGGTTTTCATATTTTATTTGCAGCTTTTTGCTGATGTTGTACCCAAAACAGTTGGTAAGAACCCATGCATTTCATCCAATATAATCACTTTATCACTATATTACTTAATATTACTTATATTTACTAACCCTACTCTAACTTGCAAAACATACAAACAACTGAAAATATTCAACAAACAATATAAAACTATATAATATAACAACTAAACATTAATTCATACGGATAAACAAATAATGCAAATACATAATGGTTCTTGTCTTTCAGCAAACTTTCGTGCCCTGTGTACAGGAGAGCATGGTTTTGGATATAAAGGTTCAGTGTTTCACAGAATCATCCCAGAGTTCATGTGTCAGGTGACTTTTTTTTTTATTATTAATTAATTATTTTTTTTTATTTATGAGTTAAAGTTTTGGTCCCAAGGCCATCTAATAACTTATGTTCTGTTGACAGGGTGGAGATTTCACTAATCATAATGGCACTGGTGGAAAGTCTATTTATGGAAAGAAATTTAACGATGAGAATTTCAAGCTGAAACACACTGGAGCAGGTGATGTCACTCACTATTGTACACTACTTCCCATGAACAGGCACAGTAATAGAGGGTTAAAGACTATAATACAGTCCATCATGTGGCAAAAATGGCACAAAAATTATTAACACTGAGTTTTTTGCAATTTTTGGTCAAAATGCTATACATTTTTGTTGTGTTAAAATGTATCATTTACATTAAGTCTTAAATAGTTTGTTTTTATTATAAGCGGTTTATAGTAGTTGGTTGAATTGATCGATACAATTAAAAAAACCACATAAATGCTATTGATGATGCATTTATGAATGTAAAAATGCACCTTTGATTAATTTTATATTGCCTCTTAATGTTAAAAGTTCATTTCTGGCTTTGTATGGAACATTTTGTTTGTTTGGTTTATATATTTGTGCATTCCTGAATTGATTCATTCCTGTGCAGAAATGATTTTGGGGCTATGAGGTCAGGGGTGTTGAGCTGATGAATAAGCTGTGAAATGTTCAAACTGTAAATAAGTTGTAAACTTAAATGCAGAATGGAAAGATATGATAACGGCAAAATTAAATGAAAGACACTTTACAAATGTTATGGTCCACTTTTGTTATAATCCCATTTTGATGAATGAAGTTGCTGTTATTATGTAATATGTGTTTAGCTGTATTGATCTTGCCATGAAATAAGTTGCAAACGGGCAATAAATAAACAAACATGAAAGCATAAATGTTAAAAACATATAGTAATAATTTATAAGAAACTGTCAATGTAGGTAAAGTTGATTTCTGTAAAATTCCAGGAGTACATTTGAGTGAGTATCTAATCTATTGAGTTCCTCTGGGATCTTAATCAGCACAATTTGTCAAAATGTGCACAAACTGCATGTGCACATCTGAATGAGTCCACAAGGTGGCGGTAGGGCTTCCTCAATTGCAGGAACTGATTTTGTAATCTTTAAACAAATGACCTACTTTCTAAAAGCCAGCGTATCCCAATGCACTTTTTTGGTGCCAGGGGGATCCTACACCACAAACCGTCTTGATAGATGAATATGGGCAAATAGTGTTGGGTTGTGTAATACATGACTGGATGTAATTGTAGTAGAGAGCCGTAACTTACCCAACCCAGATGTTGTGTTTGGTCCAGTACCTCCTGCTGCTTTGTAAAACTTCTTCTCTGCTTGTTATTGTGGAACTGTTGATTGTTAGATTTTCCCTGAATCTCTATATCATTAAATGATTTAAAGTGACAAATTGGCCTGTAAAAAGCATGCAGTAACGCAGAAGGTGGTCTGATTTTTTTTATGCTCCTTTTCTTGTAGGTATTTTATCAATGGCAAACTCTGGGCCAAACACAAATGGATCTCAGTTTTTCATCTGCACTGCAAAAACAGAATGGTAAGCTTTTGAGGATTACCTTGATTTTACTTTTGCTTTGAAATGATGGCTGTGTCATTTTATTTCAGGCTGGATGGGAAGCATGTTGTGTTTGGACAGGTCAAAGAGGGAATGGAGACGGTCTCTCTGATGGAGTCCTATGGCCTGCATGATGGAGGAACTGTGAAGAAGGTTGCCATCACAGACTGCGGAGAACTCAAGTAACCCAGGACATATGTTTGATTATAATCGAACCAAAACTCCTTAAGCATGTATTTTTTCTACAGTACTCACCTATCGCCATGTTAATGTGTCATTCTGTGGATTCATTAACATGTTTTATGCTTGCTAAGTAAGCAACAGTCTCGGTGCGTATGGTTATAACTTACTCCTACACAAGAAGCCTTGCTTATGGGTCAAACACCATGGGCATTGAGGAAATGTACTCTGTTAAAGCCATTTTTTGGTTTTGAAATGAGGATAAATGCTATATGGAGATTGTTTACTTTCTAAGAACGATGCCAGAGAAACCCCAGGAGGCATTTTAAATAAATAAATTACACACAGAACTGGTTTTGACATATGGAATTTCTTCCAGGATATTTGCATCCTGTGCCCATTTTTTTTTTTTTTTTTAATGACTCAAGGCTGTTTTCCAGATGAGGGTCTGCTACAACTTCAGCAGTATATCTGGTTGCGTGGCAGGCTTTTTAAATCTTCCTGAGAATGATTCTAAAAGCTTTTTTTAGTCTCTATGCAGCGACAAGATTTCCTGTCCCCCAAAGCAGGATATGACATCCTGTTTGGCTATGAAGCCTCTCCACCTCCAGTGTGAAACATTCAGCAAGAATCCTCCAAACATGTTTAACACAATAGTTGCAGAGACAGTTGGGAATAGGAGATCGTCAGCTGTGTTCCATTATAACTGACATCCACATAGCCTGAAATGAAAATGAGCGGTTCGTTTCAGATGGCGTGTAGGTGTAGCTTATCACAGTAATGCCTTATGAAAGTAAATTATGAAGCTTTGTGGAAAACACTGCTTTCTCATAAATGAAACCATATGGGCTATGAACTCACGACGGCTTTGTTTGACTTCTCCGATTGCACTGTTGCTATAGAGACGTTCTCATTCCCGTTCTGTTTAAGTCTGCATTGTTGCAACAAACTTGATATAATTTGGGCCTCCACCCTCTAGTGAAGTTTAAGGGATTTGGAATGTGTAGACCAATTACTTAAAGTTGGCTTCGAGAGTAAAGCAAGCATCATTGCCAAGTCCTAACCTTCACATACAGCGCTCATATGTTTACAATCATTACAAGTAATTAAGCTGAGTGAAAAAATACACATCTGTGTCTTCAGACCTGCGCTTTTCAGAGCCCAGCTGAAACTGAAAGCGTGTTCGCTGGTGATGGCTGCTTTTGAAGCATTGCTTCATCAACTTTCCAAAGCTTTATGATGAATCTCGTTTCAAATATCAGAGGTTCAAAGTGTGTAAACGAGGCTTTGATGTCACAAGATACAACCATAACTACAGCATACTGAAGCTTTTTTTCTCTTCATAGTCACAATATTACACATTACTGTAGAATACATGTGTCAGAACCACATCATGAAGCAGATCTTTATTTGTGTTTGTTAGGAATTTGTGTGCTATTTTATAAATCTAACATTTTACTGTGAACAAACGCACTAGGAAATGTGTTAAGACAGTGTCTTAAATGTGATTAGCCATGCGAAGCTCATGTAAATCTTCTAAATTCACACTGCAGGGACAGGAGAATACACACTAGAAACAATCGTTGACAATTTGTCTGGCTCTCAAATACATGATTAGGAAATAACTCAAGATCACATGTAAGATCAGAGTAGAGATTTGGAGGTCAAAAAATAATTCTTCAATATGCTACGACAAATGTTTCTGCTTTGTTTAGTTTATTGATTTTGTAAAGGTTATTTATTCTCATAAATAAATAAAAACTCTCCAAATCTTGCTCTCTGATTGGCTGTAGGTCAGAACTTATTTCCCACAGCAGGATTTTCAATCACAGACACGTCAAGATATTTTGCATACCAAATATTTTATTATAATATATTAATATGTAATATTTGATGCAAATTTATTTTCTCAAATAGCATCATTGATTATTCACACAGTGTCATACACACAACTGTCACTCGCGTAAACGAACACCAATTTGACTCCGATGTCAGGTATTTGTCACCTATTTCACAAAATACACTACCGGTGAAAGTTATTTATTTTTTTTAATAAAATTTTTAAATATTTTTTTATTACATATTGTTTGAAGTTTCAAATGAAATTATTATTCCAGTAATTATTGCTTTTATTCTTATTACTATTAATTATAATAATATTAATAACAGTAATAACAATAAGAATTAATATTGGAGGGATTTTTGAAGGATCATGTGACTGAAGACTGGAGTAACGAAGCTGAAAATTCATCTTTAAAATTATTAGAATAATTAATTAAGTTAAATGATTAACTACTTTTGAACAGTTATATTATAGTGCAATAACATTTAGCAATTTTACTATTTGTCCTGTATTTTTGATTAAATAAATGCAGCCTTGGTCAGCAGAATAAGCTGATTTTAAAACATTTAACAATCCTACTGACCCCAAACTTTTGACCGGTAGTGTATGTCAGCGAGTAAAAATAAGAGCTGAAAACAAGTGTGAACTTGGCATAAGGTTTCACAAGTTCTCAATTCTTAAATGAAATATCATTGTATATGCACATACAAGGAGTGCATTTAGTACAGCATTGTTTAAAATTATTTTTTGGAACAAAATAATTGCCATAAAAGCCCTTTTTTTCTTTTTATGTAAACATTAACCCTTGTGTACTGTTCAAATTGACTACGCTTTAGTAACACTATGTCTGTTTTGCCCCATTGACTTCCATTATAGCAACATTTTTTGTATTGCAAAGCCATAACACCGTATAATCATGCATTCTTAATTGTTGGTGTTTTTCCCTGTATGAAAGTGGTAAGCTGTGTAATTTTACTGTTGATCATCAGTTGGCAGTATTAACCGTTTAGGCCTGTACAAAAAAAGTTTCAGACTTTTATATGGAGTTCCATGGAGTAAAACAACAAATTAAAGGGTGCGTGCATAAATACACTTACTATGTTTTGAGAGCTGAGCTGCTTATATTTTATTTCCTCAAAGATCTCCACTCACACACTATACTCTAACTAAGCTCTTTTTTGCACTGCAACTGATGATCTACAGTAAAAATTTGACATTTCAACTTTTCCCAACAGGGATAACCAGCAACAATCAAGAATGCATGATTATATGGTGTCATGGCTTTACAATCAAAAAATGTCAGACTTAACGAAATGGTAGTACATTTGCCCAGAGTTTGTTGATTTTTTTTTAACATTTTCAAAGCATTTTCTCAAAATATGTGTCAAAATAAGATTTGTCACCAAAAATCATTCCATCTGCTGAAACCCAGAGAAAGTTGTGGCCAAATTAAACTCAAAATAACCCCAGAGTGGATGAAAACATTCCCAACAGCACATAAGGGTTAAGCAAATCGGGGCCAAATGTATCAGTCATGTCATTTTTCTTTTCAAATCTAGACCAAATGAACCAAGATATCCAAACTACAAGTGTGGACACACCCAAAAAGCAATGCTCCTCGGCCTGTTCAACATTAAATAGATGTGATGTCAGAATGACAACTTCTCCTCAAGGCTTTAGACTTTGGTTTTCAATTACACAAGCATCATTCCCATGGACCGTATCTAAATAATTAATCAGTCCATACTGCCTTCAGCTTGACTGATTTAAAATGGACACAATTTCCCAACACCCAGAGACGAGCCAAAGAATATGTTGAAATCCCAGAACAGGCTGTACACACAGTATATTTGGCTCCAACCGAGCAGAAGTATATACCTATATATCATTGCATGCACAAACAAATGAAACAGACGTGTTTCTTTTAGTCATGTTTTAATTGAACAAACTTCTAAAAGCACAGTCTTCAGTTTTTCTAACTAACAAATAAGGCACATATCGGAATGCCGTTTCATGGACATCGAGCAACAGATTTCATCTCATCTTACATTCTAGTACATTCCTTCATCAAGGCTTTCTGTTGCTCTGTCCACTCCAATATGACGACAAATATTTTACAGACATTACAAAAATGAGTGTTAAATCAGTACATTCAGTAAATCTATTAATGACTGGAAATCCTAGGAGTGAACGGAGGCATTATTAATGACTAACATCTAGAGGTGTATTCTACAAAAGATACCTTGGCAAGAATTAAACGTATTAATATTAAATAAGAATACATTGCACAAATTATATTTCTTGATTCATTTAAACAAATAAAACATGCACATGCAAATTTCAGTCCCACACACTTGTTTTGAAAAATAGTCTTGGATTTTTTCCATTTTTTACATATGAAGAAAAACATTTCGACATCATTCCTGGACTTGGCAGTAACTGGAGACGGCTCACAGTTTCATACAGTATGAGCCTGATTCACTAACACATTTCAACCATGTAAAACGTTTGTACGTGCAATACAGTGTTAT
This sequence comes from Danio aesculapii, assembly GCF_903798145.1. Taxonomy (NCBI): domain Eukaryota; kingdom Metazoa; phylum Chordata; class Actinopteri; order Cypriniformes; family Danionidae; genus Danio; species Danio aesculapii. The sequence goes on along the minus strand of NC_079447.1, from coordinate 22,821,214 downwards.
GGTCAATGACTGGAGTTAGTCACATCTTTTTGCCACTGTTTTGCATCTATAACACCTCAGTAAAAAGGCCCTGTGATCTACAGTGTGAGAGTCAGTCTTTAATATGAAAAACAGCTGTTTGTGATGTTAGAACGAGCGTTAAAGATTTCCTATAAATGCAAATCACAACATTCATGCTGTATAGCAGACACACAATGAATCAAAGCACACATAACTAAGGCTACTATATACTAAAAAAACACAAATAAAAATGGCTTGTAAGGGCATAATAATTATGTACCAACCTTTGAATAATATTCTATGTAATCATCAATATTTCTTCATAGAGTAACTTCTGTTGCATATTTTATACAAAAAAGAATTGAATTGTTAAAAAAAAGAACAAAATCCTTCCATAAATATTTCTGTAGGATATAACCAAAGATTACTGTAATACATCAAAGAAAGAAAGAAAAGAACTCCCAGCTCTTTTGCATCTCAGCAAGTTGCCCTTTTTCACATACAAAGTTTTAATATTGCATCATAACAATTTTGAAATAGCTAACTTGATAATAATGGCGATCGAATATATACACAAAACACATACTAGTATCTTTGTAAGGGAAAACAAAAAGCGACAAAACAAATCTCTTCTGGATATCAAATTGCTCCAAAATCATTATATTGTTTCCAAAATACACATACCTTTAATAGAAAATAACACGTTTATATTGAAAGTGAGCTATAAAAGTCAAGTATATGTATTTCAAGACAAAATCACATGCGCGAAAAGCACTTTGTATGTTCACTCTCAAAACCACAAGCTCTATCCTTCATTTGATAGGACAGAAATCAGGGGAAGCTCAATTGCGCAATTCTGCCTTTAACATTTACAAAACTCTGGGTCATTTTACAATAGTGCAATGCAACTATTTTGCTTTAGGAAAGCAAATCGAGGCCTTTATCTAGTGGTGCATTCGGTCGTTTGAGTTTGAATTGATCCCACAGATGCAAGGAAATCCTAACGTGCAGACTACCAGCTATAATTGTCTAGATGAACGCGCAGGAATCACTTATTTCACTGGTTATTTTCATTACGCCATTCATTATGGTGTTTATCAAAAAGCAGAGTAACTCATTCCAGCCTAAATGAGGCCTGAAGTAAACCTTGGCATGTAAGAATGTACGCAGAGTGAAGCCATTAGCAACACCGTTAGCAAAAACACAGTTACCAAGAAATAAAGCCTCTCAGAAACAATGACGACGTCCAATGAACAAAGTAGCGACTTACGGAAACAGCTTTGTTTTTAATTTAACTGTGATCTAATGATTGACTCCCTGGCAGTTTGTACAGCTTGAATTACCCATAATGAAATAAAAATGTTCACTTAAGCAGAATTAGCTGGTTTACATTTTTAGACATTGAACCAGCTTTTTTTTTTATATTCCTCATACTTGATCATACACGACGACATCTCGATCTTCTCATAAACAAACCGGGTTAAGGCACTAGACGTTCCCTTCAGGCAAGATATCAAAGTTTATCCCAATAAATGAAACACGAACTAATATTCGACACAAAATATGTGGACTCCAAAGATAAGTAAACAATTATACACATTGTATAAATGCATGTAACTTCATATGTACATCTAGGATTAACAAAGCAATGTCAATTCTCACAAAATCCACCCACAACTTCCTGCTGGAACACGTAAAGCTACATTTATTGTTCAATAGTTCTGGGTCACACTCAAATACGATCAGTTAGTACTGTGTGTGAACCATAATGAGAGGTAACGGCACATATATTTATATGAGATCCTGCGCACACTTACTTCCATCCAATATTAACATGCTCTTTTCATAATTCTGTCAAACCGAAATATCTTCTGACCAATCATATGTACCCAAAGTGTTGTTTTATTTCTTCTCAAAAATCTCTTCAGGGTTACTTACTTTGTCCTTCTTTTCCCTTTACAACAATATATTTGTCCACTCGGATAGAAAACACTTCCCAAAAATCACAGTATAAACAGGGTGTAATTCATCAGTTATGCATGTTATGCTGAAGCATAGGTATACGAGGGTTAGGCAATAAACATTAAGGATTTCATACTGAAATAAGATCAGAATGATTGTGTAAACACTGGAAAATCTCTTTAATAAAACTTAATTTAGTGCAAGGGTCAAGCTCAAAACTTAAGGTTATTTGTTGGCATCTACAAACAACGTTTTACATAAATGTAATTTTAAAATTACTATAAAGTTGCTTGAGATGAACACTCCACTTATTTTTTATTTTATAACTCCCCCTGAGTTAAACAGTTGAGTTTTACCATTTTTCAATCCATTTTAGCCGATATCCAGGTCTGGAGGGAGCCCTTTTAGCTTAGCATAAACCAATGTATTGGATTAGATTGGGCCATTAGCATCTCACTCAAAAATGACAAAAGACTTTCGATTACTTTCTTATTTAAAGTTTGATTCTAATGTACGTGCACTAAAGGCCGGCTCACACTGTGCAATTTTTTTATAATCCTGAATGATTGTAGCATATCAGACTACACGAACATGGCTACCAAGTCACACCGTAAGATCTCAGCTGTAATAAAGTCAGACTAAATGACAATGAGGGCATGCCAAAAATGAAAGAAAACGCCTCCCTGTGACACTTTCACTATCCTGCATTCTGAAATGATTCCTCACAGCAAATGTAAACAATCTGTAGCGGCAATTTTGCACATTGTGTGTCTCAATAATAAAACCAGAAAGAAAAAAACAGTTTTGACATTTCCTCGCGGTCATTTGAATTGTCGCATGGATTGCGTCATGAAATTTGTCGCTCCTATTGGTTCTAGGATTGACGCTCATCGCAGCTGTTCTCACGCTGCAGAAAACTGTCTGAAATCTTCTGACACTGCCAGAACTTCATCGGAGGAAAAATCTGATCGCAACGGGCACTAAGCGACTGTCTGTGAACATGTCAAAACAACAATCAAAGATCGCCGATTTTAGTCTAGGATTCCAGCAATCTTTTAGGATTTCCCAAATTTGTCTCAGATGACAAAATCGTGGCTGAAATCTCACAGTGTGAGCAGGGCTTAAGGTACACGGAAATTGAAAAGTTTGGCATTTTCTAGGCCATCATGACTCTACTCTCGTTTCTTCATAATAATTATGGAACTTTGCTGCTGTACCATGGCTGAAGCAGGTGCAATGACATTGCGTAGCACCTGAAAACTATCTAGTTTGCGTCAATATAACCAACATGACAATCTGCTTGCACAGGGAGTGTGCCTTACAACCATGGGGACATTTGTGCAAGATGATTCAGAGGTATTTTTAAGCAATGCGTAATATCATTGCGTAAAGTTCCCTTTTTTTCACTGTAAGGTTGTTTTGGAAAACCCTATTTTAGTTTTAACAGTGAATCTTGAATTTAGAAATAAATGTTTGCATGATAGTGAATTGACTATTTGACATTTTCTTGAGCAGTGTTCATTTAAGACACATGTAGACCATTTCATCTAAGATGTGTCTATAAACACACTCTATATCCTGAGGCGAATATCTCAGTGAAAAACAGGTGTTGTTATTATATGCTAGCACATGGACCGAAAAGCGCACATTTTGACCCCTGTACCAAAACACTTCAGCTTTACCTGGGTTTCTAAGACGTTTGAAGCAGTTCTCCGGCAACATGCGTGATCACCTTTCAAAGGACGAAGACGACCAGCTAGTCATGGCTTTGTTTCGTTCATCCATACACTTCATGCGACAACAAAAGGAACTGCATAATCTGCAATGGTTTTGCATAGATGCCAAACAGCTTGATTCAAATCCTCTGGATGACTGCATTGAGCCAACATCACACAAAAAAATCTCGCGTTTGGCAATTTCTATGTGTATGTGAAAGACACAAACTACCTGATGCGCTAAACCGAAGCATTAGAAAGTTCTATTCTACAGTAGTTTCTAATGGCAAGAGGTGGGGTCAGACAATTCCTGTCCAGATGAAATAATCCCAGTTTAGTTCATTCAATTGCACTACAAAAAAACGATATACAAACATAAATAAATATGTGACACAAAAGCCAGGGATGGAAAGTCCATTATCCCTCTGTTAATTCACAGTTAATATGATGTGCTATTGACCCAAAAACTCTTCAAAGGCACACTTTGTTTGAGCAACCTATCATGACACCTTTAGCACTCGGCACATCCTCATAGTTCACTTGGCAGGGAGAATGAAGGGAGTCTGTAAACACACAACCAGGGGACGCAATGGTGAGGTAATCCACTGCGTCCCGTACGGATAGAAATACTGTCCCAAACATGTCCATTATACACAATAAATGCGTCACATGCGGCTAATACACAAAGCCATTACTAGCGTTAGACATATTTACATGAATATTTTGGCACTTTTCACTTTATCTTGGAGTGCTTGGTAGGCGAAGCGATGGGGAAGGGGAAGAGACGACCTCTGGATCCTCTTTATTGCACGCGGCGGCAGTAGTAGCCCAGGACTTTGCACTTCTCACACAGATGCTGCGGATGCTCCTTGCTCTGGTCGGAAACGTCCAGGCCGTCGGGTTTCTCTAAAGGACGCTGAGAGGAGCAGAACATGTCAATCACACTTGTGTATTTCTGTCCACAACAGCAGTCAGGTTGAAATTGGAGATCACTTTAAGCGTTTGGCCAGACTCTTTGGAGATATGGTTTGGAGACCAAGTGTCAGGATCTCGAATAAGTCCAAGTCTCAAACCACAATGGACCAACCGCAGGGGTGTGTCAGAAATTTGTTTAGGACTGCTATCAAGAGCCAATTCGCCCTTGTTGTGTTTGTAATCGTTGCCAGCAGTACATGTTTTGTTGTTAATACTTCATTTTTTCCCCCTCGACTATTACACTAGAGGATTCCAAGCAATTTTAAATGCCTACAGGATTCCATCGCTCAGGATGACAACCAGGGAGGGAAGACTCTATAGTGAATCTTTGTCTTGGACGCGAAGCAAAAGACACTGAGAATGTGCGTGAGCCAAATCTTTTTGGCTGTTGATCACAAATAATACTTCTGCAATTATTTGTTTTCCCACCCATTGCTTTTGGAAGATTGTTTTACAATCTTGTTATTCTTTCCTGTATGTCTCAGTTGCGCTCGGTGAATTACGGAAAACCAGGTTACGACGGGCCATTGGGAGGAGACAGTGCTGCAACCCGAGGGAGTGTTTGCTTGGGAGCCAAAGGCTTTTGTGAATGATAATAAGAGGAAATATCTAATACCTCTTTGAATTAATAATTTGGCAATGGTGGATTGCTGATGCTTTTAATAAGCAAGATGAACTCCTGCCAAAACTAAAAAAAAAATGCAGGAAACTTGGGAGGACTTTATGTAATGCCTCTGCTCCATGTCTGCTCTCATACTGTAAAGATGTCAGCCGTGTTCCCTGCACATGTCGTTAAATATGAGAATGATAAAAGCAGGGATCTCTGGACGCCTGCTTCTCCAGCACATTCTGGCACAGGTCTGGCTATTTTATACAGCAGTGTGGCATTGGCACTACTCAGATACTTTCAGTTAATCGTCCATCGGGAGCGGCTGGAGATATAAAATACTTTACTGCATATGATCTGGAGAATTGAAGGATTTCCATATTGCAGACATTGGAAGAATGATTTCCATTGTGAGAGAACAATAAAAGCAGAACTTTTGGTATGTTTGCTTAGGTTACAGGGAAAGTCAGCCAGCTGCAAACCCTTATAGGCTTTTTTGATATATATTGCAGTGAGCTGCACATCTCACACGCTTACTGCAGGAAGCATGTTAAGTGGGTGAGACTGAAAAGCTAAAGAATTTGCTTGTCAGATGGGAATTAGCTATAATACTCTGTCCAGTGGAAGAGCTGGCCTTCTCAACAGATGGTTCCTTCAGCACAACGGCTGCTAATGCATTTGGATGCAAAAGTACTTGTAGAGAAGGTAATTGCAATGAATGCTTTCCTCTCGAGAGCTGCTAAAAGATCCATTTGCATGCTTACTTTCCTAGAATGCCTGTACGCTCGCTGCTGTAACGTTAACTGACAATATGCTAGCTCTCTGTCCTCGGCCCGTTCTTAATTTTGATTCAGTAAAATGTCCAAGAAACACAGCGAAATAGGACCTCATTAAGTCTCAACCTTTATTACAGCTCATGACGGACATTTCTCAAAGAGGGAATAACAGAAATCTTATCTGAGACGGTGTGTGTAAGCTCGAACGTCCAGCAGGCGCGCCGTTGTGATCGATGACTCTCGCTTGTTTATTAATGGCTGTGGCAGCGGTGATGTAATTTTGACAGTGGAGTGTCGCTGTTTGATTCGTACTCGTAATCAGGACTTCGTGTCCGTGGTGAAACTGTAATTCGTGTTTGTAAAGTACACCCATCGTAAATTCATCAGTCATAAACAAACAGACAAAGAAAATGTCGTATCTGTGTCTGTTCTAATTGCAGATTTTGGAATTGTAGCCTCGTAAAATTACGAGTACGCTCCGTTTTCCTTTACGATTTTATAATTACGGATGCATGAATTTTATTTACGGACAAAATATTAATGACAGTGATTTTATTCCATAGAATGCTGTAGGTGATTCTTAAAAGCAAGTTTAACCAGTGAGACTGCAGATGCAATTTAAAGAGCCCCTATTATGGGTTTTTGAAAATGACCAGTGTGCAACACAGCTCTAAGAGAAAACATCCTGCTGAGGGTTAAATCTGAAAGTGCACCATGTTTAAAAAATGTAAATGATTTATCATTCGTCTGGATCTTTTGCTTGTTCGTATCAACATTGACCCGAAACAATACCAAATATGAACAGCTTGATCTGGTAAAACGTGAACGTGCCTTTCTCTTTAGACACTAGCGGAGTGCGAGGGATGATGGGATTGATCATGACGCAAAGATTACTATCACTGAGAGATAGCCAGACATGCGGCTGTGGGAATAAAGGATTAAAGTATTTTTCTAATGATTGATACAATAACTACCCTGCAGCGTGGGATTCTCCGGCCGTTTGTTATTAAAGAAGGATCAGCAAAGACTACTAATGAATGAGACTTTGTCACAAACTTTTGCACAGTTTGTATGGACCAGTTTCTTCCTCCAGATCCTGTAAGTGTTTCTCCTTCCTACAACATGTGAAGTGTGATTAAGATGGTTGCCTCGTTTTCTGGAGTTTGCAAAATGTGTTTTTAATTGTGTGTTGTGACTTGTAATCGCTCAGCGCAGCTTGTAATCATGTATCTGTGATGGGTCAGTGCTTGTAATGTGTCTCTCAGGTTAAATCTGTATGGGCTATTCACATATCACATCCAAAACCAGGGTTAAAACGCGACACGTGCTTCTTCCTCTACCGATTTAAATGTGCTTTGTGCTCGCGATCTCCAGCTGTTTATTGCTATGGCCACCATCAGCTGCGTAAAATAGTTCAACTTTTACCACTGTGTGGATTAATACTGAATGTGTGTCGCTGTTATTACTTGGGGTTGTGGTTAAGATTAGAGTAATATGCTGGTGTTTAACTGCATTGCTTTAATGCATTCCTGCATTGAGCTCACACATATACTCTGTGGTCTGACTACTTCATAAGCATGCTGGGCATTTCTCTCCGTCTCGCACTGACTGGGTCATCAGACCAATCAGCGCAGATTAACCTCACGCAAAGGAGAGGTTTGAGAATGAATTACTGAACGAATCATATCGGAGTCGGGATAATTAAGTAAGAATAAATGCATATTATAAGACAATGAAAGTGTTTTTTGATGCATACCAGACTGTTGAAGACCCCAAAATCCAAAATATGAGCTTTTATAATGCATAATAGGGGCTCTTTAAGAATCTAATCTTGCAGCATTTTGTATGTTACAGAAAATAACCTTAAAATGTGCTTCATGTGAAAATATCCAACTTCACCAATGTTCTTTCAGTCTAAAGCAGTAACATCAGTGAATCAATCTAAATACAGCTATTATAATTGACCAATTATACAGTTTGTATATTTCTAATAATGGTTTCTTTATTGGCATTCATGGTTCTATGAAAAAAAAAAAAACTTTTTGAGCTTCTTTGGTTTACACTCTTAAAAAAAAAAATCATATTCTTTTGATGTAAGGGGTTTACAGCAATGTCATATAAAAACCATTTTGGTTCCCCAAAAGACCATTTCAATGAACATTTTTTTTTAAAACAACCAGTATTTTTTTTAAAGTGAAAAGCATAATAATAATGTTTAAAAAAATCACTAAAGAACCTGCAGTGCTATGAAAATTGTTTCCATGCATGCAAAACTGTTTATGCAATCTGATTGAGCCGATTGAGGATGTTTATTTTTACAAGTAAAAAGGAACTTCAGATTAAAGTCAGAAAAGACTCTTTTAATGGTTCTTAGCTAATATTTGCTGTTATTTGGGGAACCCAAAATTCTTCTTCCATGGCATCACAGTTAAATACCTCTTTTGGAACTTTTATTTTCAATAGTCTAGATAAGTTTGTTACCTCCCGAAAAAGGACCCCTCCTTGAGTTCAAGAGGTATTCGGGTTAGACAGATGTCTTGAGTTGGTGTCTCAGGTTTCAAGGATACCTGCTGGGCCCCATCCATAATAACTTCACACCGTATGTGCTCACGCAGCTAACTGACAGATCAGATAAACCTGCATGTGTCCTAGTTAAGTAATACAGTGTCACATTTATGAACTGTTAGAAGATGGATACCGTACCTGTTTATGAGGATAAACATTGATATGGCATTTGATGCATTCCTGTCCCATGTTGGCCCAAGAGTTTCCACTCATCCACTTCCTCTTGCACTTTGGGCACTTGTATTCACCGAAGCACCTCTTCTTGCCTTGGTATGGAGTCAGTCCTTCGCCTTTAGGCCTTGCCTGTAAGAACATGTCAAAGAAAAAGTCTGATTAATAAGAGTTCAACCCAGAAAATCACTTGAAAGAGTTTTGACTTCAGTGGAGCTCAGGACCGATTTGACGCTGTGGATTGGGGAAAATTTGTATAAATTTGTGACTGGCCAAATTTTAAGCAAATAGGTAAAGCACTGCGCACGATCTTTAGTATTATTGAGGAACAAGCCAATACAATTCTTTTGTTTATCAATTACAATATTTGGAATGGTAGCATTAGCTGATCATCACGCATTTTTGTTGTACAGTATAGAATTAAGCAGCTTTATTAAGCAGACAATACTGATGAGATGACAGTTACAGCCAATAACAGATTAATTCTTTTTTTTTTTTAAATAATAGTGAACATCACAAAGATTAGGTTAGCTAAACTTATACTAGGTCTGATTATTTAACTGACTATATTCTGATTATATACATTATTCTGATTCTTATTCTTTTAAGTGTTACACTATTGATATTGTTAAAGCTACCTCAGAAAATATATGATAATGCCAAATCAACAAGTGCCGCTAAATCATACATTTTCCATCTGGTTTAAATTATTGCAGAAGTTCTTTTTTAAGGACTGAAAACATCATACATGAAACAAGTCACACAAAAAGCACATGGTGAAGTCTTTGTTTAAAACATAGTGTAGAACCTGCATGTTCACTTTTACTACATTTTCATACTTTATTCCACATTTCCTCTGCCTCACATGTTGGATTTCTTACACAATAACACAAGGCACCCTGTAGCAATTATAATACACAAGAGAAATATAGAGAAAATCCATAGGAGGGGCTGTTTTTCAATTTTTATGCAGGAGAAAATATTCCCAGAAGGACTATTATTATTGGGAGTAGTTTTAACAAGTGAGTCAATGTTGAAACCAATATCTAGGCCACTAAAACAGGAACAGTCAAAGCTTCACAAATATCATTTAGGTCAAAGTTTGTCCAAATCATTCATTCATTTTCTTTTCGGCTTAGTTCCTTTATTAATCTGGGGTCGCCACAGCGGAATGAACCGCCAACTTATCCAGCATATGTTTTACGCAGTGGATGCCCTTCCAGCCACAACCCATCACTGGGAAACAACCATACACACTCACTCACACACATACACTACGGACAATTTAGCTTACTTAATTCACCTGTACCGCATGTCTTTGGACCTTGTCCAAATCAAACACACTTAAATGCTTAAAGGGATAGTTCACCCAAAATGTTAAATTCTGTCATTATATACTTACGCTTGATCGCACTATTATCTCTTTCTTTTCTTTTTCATTCTTTTATGACCCGTTTTAACACATTTGAATCTGTTTTCATCTGTTTTAAGGATTTGTAATTCTTTTAATCATTTTTATTTTCTTGTTTCTTTTATTCTTGTTTATGTAAAGCACTTTTCATCACCATTGTCTATTAAATGTGTATAATATAAATAAACTCGCCTTGCTTCACTTGTTCCAAACCTGTTTGATTTTCTTCCTTCTGTTGATCACAATAGAAGATATTTTGAAGAAAGCTGGAAACCTGTAACCATTGGCGCCCATAGTATTGGTTTTTCCTACTTTCCTCAAAATATCTTTTTTTGTGTTCATAAAGGTTTGGAAGTACACTTGAAAGTGAGTAAATGTTCATGGGTGAAATATCCCTTTAGCTCAACTCTCTCAAACCCTGCATAAACAGAAAAAAAGCATCTATACAAAATCTTTGATACTTTTTGAGAGCTGCTGACTTGAAATACAACCCCCTTTTTACATCTTCCTTAGCGGAACGAGATGCTATGTGTGGTATGGCAGACTTCAGCTGGAGAGTTCAGCCTCCAAACCACTACACTATTTGAGAAGTCTTGTATATTGGGGAATTCTAATGATTTTAATTATGTAAGTGGTCAAACCTCAACCGATAATTCCGTTGTGGCCTCAATAAGCTTTCTGGTCATGGAGAGTACATTGTTACATGCTCTCATATGCTTTCTTTTGGAATAAGCTCTCCAATGAAGTGGCCAATATTAATGTATTATTGTTTAGCAGATTTCTGTGACACTAATTCAGGAAGCGAATTTGTGCACTCTACCAACTTGCATATCTTAAATAACAATTGGCCGCTGAAGTGTTTATTCCACTCTGTTAAGGGGTAGTGAAGCCTAAAGCTGCTTTACTGGGGAGAGGATTTGGAAATCCAGGTCCCATATGAGCTAAAAGTGGTGATATCATTCATTAGCATCTGCTCTCATCCACCCAGAGCCAACTGGCCAACTGACACACTGCATGCAAAATCGGCTCTCCTCCCCAGCCTTAAACACCATGAGTCAGGCACTGTCAACAGAACTGCAGAAAACAGCTGGAAAACATGACGCTTGTGGCTGTTGTTTTGGCGATGGTTTCAAACTTCAGAGAAAGCCTGACGCAAGGCCATCGCTGTGACGGTGCCAGTCTCTGTGCTAGGGTACTGTAATGCTGGTGGTCTGCAGTGGGCGAGGCCCTGAATCCGGCAAAACAATCAGTGATATCTGGTGTCAAAACCACTGCTTTCCATCACTGGTTTCCTTTAAGCATTTAGTAATTAACTCAGCATGGGGTGTGATTTTGGTGTCAAGGGCCGCCCTATGGTCTGATGCTCAGGTGTTTGCCAGATGACCCGCTTTACAGAAAATTAGTCCATGAATTGGTTAAGATAAAACTTCATATCCCGTAGGAGCCAGAAATCTATGCCTCCAATGACTATTTTGTTTTTGTCTTTGCAAATAATATTTTTTATTCAAATCTACAATGTTTTTGTAAAGAAATATGACCCTCAAAACTTTCTATAAAAGCAATTTCTGAATTACTTATAATTTGAAAACATAAATTATTTAAAAATGATAACTGTAGACATTTCATTTTCACAAGAGTTATTTGAAACAGAAAGTAGACTATATATGGAGTTAAGATGCTAAAACACTCCTTTTTTCTTAAATTACCAGCTTACCACGTATTGGTTCAGTTGTTTCATTTTAAAATGAATGAAAAAACCTATCAATCACCATAAAAATATAATTAAGCCTACCCACAAATTTCAGATGGTATCCGAACTCTTCATATATTCATTAAATATATATATGTATGTAAAATATAACATATTTATGAAATATTAAAACAAATAAATAAAAACAATAACAGTTGGACAAAACTATTAGCCATCCTGTCAAATTTTTATTCTTTTTCAAATATTTCCCGCAGGTGCTGTTTAACAGATTTTAATGTCTTTCATCTTTGCTATGGTGACACTACATAATATTTCACTAATGATTATCAACTATACTCAGCGTTTCAACTATACCTTGCCCTTCGGGGGAGCCCACTTTTTTTTGAGTGCAGGATTAAGGGGGAGGGGTTGCTCTGAATTTGATAATCCTTTGCTACAATGATGTAGGCTATATAACACACAGGATTCATGTCCTTAAACAGCAATATATAAACAAAAAATATATAAATATCTCATCTCATTTTTGTCTGCTTTTCTGGGGCCGGATCGCAAGGGCAGCAGTCTTAGGAGAAAAACCCAGACTTCCCTCTCCCCAGACACTTCCTCCGGAGGGATCCTGAGGCGTTTCCAGGCCAGCCAAGAGACATAGTCCCTCCAGCGTGTCCTGGGTCTTCCCCGAGGCCTCCTCCCGGTAGGACGTGCCTGGAACACTTTTCTAGCTATGCGTCCAGGGGGCACCTGAAACAGATGCCCAAGCCACCTCAGCTGACTTCTCTCAATGTGGAGGAGCAGTGGCTGTAGTTCGAGCTCCTCCCAGGTGAAAGACCTCCTCACCCTATCTAAAAGGGTGAGCCCTGCCACCCTGCGAAGGAAACTTATTTGGCCGCTTGTATCCGAGATTCTTGTTCTTTCTGTCATTATGACCCAAAGCTCATGACCATAGGTGAGAGTAGGAACGTAGATTTACTGGTAAATCAAGAGCTTTGCCTTTCGGCTCAGCTCCTTCTTTACCACAATGGACCATTACATCAACTGCATTACTGCTGCCGTTGCACCAATTCGCCTATCAATCTCACGTTCCATCCTTCCCTCACTCGTGAACAAAACCTCAAGATACTTGAACTCCCCCACCTGGGGTAAGCACTTTCCTCCAACCTGGAGATGGCAAACCACCTTTTTCCAGTGGAGCACCATGGCCTCGGACTTAGAGGTGCTCATTCTGATCCCAGCCACGTCACACTCGGCAGAAACCGCAATTCTATAAATATAAAACAAATCTTTTTATATAATTGTAACTAATATTACAAAGTAGGCTAAATGAAGCAAACACCACGATAGTTTCCATTTACTTTCTCGCTAAAAAGCACCTGTTTTTCCATCGATAACTTTCTTTGACCCTTAAAAATATCTTTTAAGGGGTTTATTTTTACATGCACAAACAACAGCAGCCTGAACAACAGAACATTGTTGTCTAATTTTTACCTGCAATGCCTCTGTGAGAGAAATACATTCATTTAAAATCAACAAACACGAATATGTTTCACTTAACAACAAAAATAAATAAATAACTTCGTCATGTTGCCTATCATTTTTCTATTCGCTCTATAAGGTGATGGCAGCATATGCTTTTTTATTTTGCATAGGACTATAGAATGTCATGGGATCTCACTTTTCACTCCGGTAAAACATTATCACAAATTTGAAAATGAAAGAAACACCATTGAAAGAGGCTCCATTTTGTCAGGTTTACCTGCTTTTAGCTTAATTGGCCAACATGTTTACATCAATGTCACGATGTTTTAAAAAAAGGAAATTGAACATACCTACTGTATGAAGCAAATGAAACAAAACACAACGTCACATCATTTGTTTCGGAAAATGAATAAGCAGTGTCTCAACGTCCATATGAAAGCATCTGGCTGTCAGTCCTTGACATGACTGGACTTTTCTACTCAGCACCCCCACACCTTGATACTCATGACAAGAATAGCTCGTAGTTATCTTTCTTTTTTTTTTTAAAGTGTAGTGTAAATCACCGTCATGCGTGCATGAATGATATTTTTACACTTTTACACATAATAATCCATGATCACATTACACAAAATTGAAACTGCACGTCAAAATATCACATTGTCAAAAAAAATAAATCACAAATCATGTTTTCATGCCTTATTTAGGGGCGCCATAGTTCGCACCCTGACTATACTAGTATTCTGCATAAAGTATAATTTAAAGGCCTAATTAGGTTAATTAGGCAACTAGGCAGTTAAATCATTGGAAAACAGTGGTTCGTTCTATAGTCAATCAGAAAATAAGTTTGTAAAGGGTATAAAACACATCACTTGGGAAATATTTCAAAAAGAAAAAAAGATTTCACAAGAGGGCTAATAATTTTGTTTTCAACTTCTCTCTCAATCCTTGGTCACTCTGTGCTATGGACCTTTTAAAATAAACAGTGGGTGGTTCGCCTCAAATCACAACTGGATACGATGGAACAGACACTTGCAAGTTACTGCATCTCTACGAGAGAGATCTGATCAGCAGTCTTGAAGAATTCACAACTCTGTGAAAAAGGCTCTATATATCCAGCACGGCAGAGTTCCTGGACAAGTGCCAGAAGACACACATGATATTCTGTTTACAGCCGTCTGACCTATTTTGGTTGTGTTTTTAATAAATTTTAGACCAACAGAAGTACACTGGTAGTTTGAAGGAAATCTGGCAAAATTGACATTTAGAGATTCTGGAGCTTATCTAAAACAGAAATTCAGTGCGGATGAAATAAGGACAAAACAAACAAGTCATTTATGTACTATTAAAGATGACAGAAAAAAGGGACGAAAAAAAGAAAATAAACCATTTGCTGCTCATTTGAAAGCCATTAGTTTAGAACTAACCACCGGATCTGACATCCACAAACCCAAGAAGCCAAAATTTATCGTCCCATTGTTTCAGCTCTAAGAATATTCCTCCCACAAAATAAGCAACTGCGCAAAACAAAACATTCAATATTTTCCAAATGCAACAATCTGGTAGAAAATACGGCAATGTGGAGTACGCTCTACTTACAGTCACCACCAGGGAAATGACAAACGAATGGCGTTCACAGTATCGCCACAGTCTAAACATATCCCGACTGAAGCCTGTGTGTGTTGCAGATTCGTGTTTACACAGTTCTTCTCAGTGTATTGCTCTAGAAGTAATGTGAGCATTTTAACCAAAGCCGGCCTTAATGGACACAGCAGGTTTGTGTAAATCAATCTAGCTGTTTGTCCAATGAAAACAGATCTTTAAGACAGGAAAGGGAATCGATAAGAGCAACACTGAATGAATAGCTGATGTTTGATATGTCTCCTCCATCCTGCCGCTAGTTAATGTTTACTTCAGAAGCATTATGCATTAGCTTTAAAGGCTTTCAAAAGGAAGGGCTCTCGCTATCCAGATGTTTGACCGGCTAAAAACAATACAAGTTCATGAGAAATACATGCCTGTGCAGAAATAATAATGCATTGTGTCTTGCGCATTTAAGCATTTTATTATGTAATTGTCCGGTAAGTTGGCCAATAAGATGGTGTTAATTATGATTAACTGTAATAACTTGTCTGCAAAGAAAGAGAGCAAAACTATCAGATCTTTTCCAGATCCTATTGACTGCTTTTTAAATCACAGTGCTGCAATTGTTGGATTAAATGAAAGTAAAATGAACAACATGATGTTTTGTCATAAAATCATGCAACTAACCTATGATTAAATAAAGACTTGTGAATTATGTGATACATATAATGTAATACAATAAAAAGAAAAAAAATCCTGTCATCATTGACAGCCTTGACTTATTCCAAACAAGTTTAACTTTTTTGTTTTGTTTTTGTTGAAGACAAAAGAAGATGTATTGAAGAATGTTGGAAACTGGTAACAAGTGGTATTGGCAAAATGCAGTATCATGTATGATCAGTTAAAGTGCATTCATATTCAGCGCAAAACCAATTCATGGTTCATCAATAAACTTTATTTTCTAAATTTACATGATAAGGAATATAACTTGTTAGAGTTTTTCTTCCTCTAGCATTCGTTTCAGCTGAAAAATACAGAGAATTCTATATGTACTGTAGGTACAACAGTAGGTACCATTGACCTCCATAGTGTTTGTTTTTTCATCTACAGTATGGATGTCAGTGTTTACCAGTGTTGAGTAAGTTACTTTTTAAAAAAAGTAATCGATTACAAATTACTGATTACAACTGGAAAATTGTAATCTGATTACATTACTAATTATTTCATTTAAAAAGTAATCAGATTACTAATTACTTTGAGATTACTTTCAACTTCAAAGTAAAGTAATTAGTAATCCGATTACTTTTTTGAATAACTTACCTAACACTGGTAACCACTGACATCCATAAAACAAATGCTATGGAGGTCAATGGTATCTACTTTAAAACATAAAAAGTACAAAAACTGCAGCTCTTTCAGTAATTTAATATTCACTGAAAAACATTACAATGTGTTTAACAGCAGCTTGACAAATTCAAAAGATTTAAAGAGACAGTACGCTTTTCATTTACTTAATCTTCACTTGTTCCAAACCTGGTTGTCTTTTTTTTTTCTTTTGAAAACGGGATGCTTGTATTGATTGACATTCATAGTAGGAAAAACACATACTATGTCTGCTGATGTGGAGACAAACTGTAAACACTCAAATGTGGAATACGTGAAACCTGGAATATGTGAGTGCATCGCTTCCAATATGCGCACAAGCTGAGCACCTCCTGAAGGAAATAACAAACTTATGCACAAAGACACGATATGTGAACAGCCATATAAACAGCTACACCTCTCTTCAACATTTTCAGAAGATACCTTCACTCCTGATACTGCACAAAAATCCAATTTAGCCTGTTTAGGGTGAGTTGGGCTGCTGTGTTTTTGGGTGCCGGTGTCTACCTTGGCGACGAGTATTGTCGTAGAATGCTTTCTGCTCAAGTGCTTAAACAAGTTGCTGGTGGAGTTCCTTAAAGAGCCAAAAGTTCTTTAGAGACTGGACAAAGACTGCATTTCACAGTTATATTTGTTTTTACACTCCATGATATCAAAGTAATGTCTGTATTCCCACTAGTCAGCAGCTATTTCAGCTCGCATTCTCCAGAAATTTAAAAGTAAATTGGGTCACACTTTATTTTGAGGGTCCGTTTGTTGAATTAAGTTACATTGCATCTACATGCGTCAACTAATTCTCATTAGATTATAAGTAGACTGTTAGGTTGGGGTTAGGGTTAGTGTAAGTTGACATGTACAGTACTTGCAAAGTTTCTTATAGTCAGTTAAATGTCTGTTAAAGGAGCAGTATCAACAGATATTAAGCAGACAGTCTACTAATACTCAAATGGACCATCAAAATAAAGTGTTACCGTGAATTCTCATTAACTGACGTTGCAGCAGAAAAACGTGATTTTAAAAAAGCAAATATTCTTTGCTAAAATTTTTATTTGTAACGTAGGGGAGAGCGGGGCACAGAGTAACACTTTTTGGTTTTGGCCAAACTATGAACAAAGTAATGGGGTTAGACAAACCATTTTTTTGCCTCTCCTACAAATGAGCACTTAAAGTATGATTGCCGGACCTATGGTTTCTGTGCAGTATTGCCAAAAGTGCCAGGAGTAAAAATGTTACTATTTACCCCACCTGCGGGGCAAGATGTAACAGACAGAGGGTTAGTTGTAACACATGCTTAAAAAGGCAGATTTCACACAGTTAATTTAATTTCTGTCTACTTTAAATAGTAGCTATATGTCCTCAGTACTTAGCTCAATTTATTGTTTTTTATTATACATAGCACAGTATGTTTATTTATTTATTTATCTATTGGATAAACACATTTGAATGTATTTGCATTATTATACAATGCATTTATTTACATTATAAGCAATAAAAATATTTTTTTCTATAAAAAAAGTATTTTCTATTAAAAAAATATTTTTATATAAAAAGGTCTTACCATTACACACAAAATGTAAAGAATATTTTATTAGTTTAATTGGTGTTTAACAGCGTGTGGTTAATTTTTAACACCCTGTTACAACTTACCCTGCTGTGCCATGTTTTCTTCAAAACTGGCTAGCAGTCACTGTGTTTCTTACATCTTTCAAAATGGTTCCATCTTTTAGTCTAGAAGACGGGAGTCTCAGCAATATAAGATTTTACGTTCATACTTTCACAGATTTTTTTTTAAATAAAAAAATATCGACTATAATAAAAAATACTTTTATGCTGCAAAAACAGTTTCTCCAGTGTTTCTCATCCAAATTTCACCAAACTTTTACAATAATTGGCAGGAAGACATCTGCCGACACTGTAGTGAAAACCTCAGAAGCATGCCATGGTTAACACTGAGCAAATACCTTAAAACTCTGTGTTAAATTTTACCCCGCGTTACTTTAGTAACTGTAATCAAATTACACAAATTTAAAATGTCTAACATTCCTCTTTATATCTTCTTTTGCTATACATTATAACAAAAAACTTCAAACTGGTTTGGAACAAGTAAAGCAATGCAGAATTTCCATTTTTTGGATGAACTGTCCCCTTAAGTTATGTTAGCTTAACATGACTATTGGTTCACCCTCTGAATGCTTGGTGATTGCTTGGAACACTGAAAAGATTGAAGTATCCAGTGACTGTGAACGCTTATGTAGAAGGGAGATCAGATGGAGCATCTCCTTTCCCCATCCCTCCAGCTGTGTTCCCTATGGAGGCTGAAAGAGGGCTGAAAGGGGGGTGGGGGGGCTCTGGCTGTCCCAGCAGCAGAACCAGCCTCCCCGCAACAGGACAAATACCACAGCACGGCAGTCATCCCTCACAGCTGGAGACGTTCCTCCAATCAGGCCCTACAGGACTGAAGGGAAGGAAATCAGAAGCAGATGGGCTCCTCACTGGTATAACATGAGAAAACCTAAAAGTCCCTTTTCAGATCAGCCCTCTGCTTCCAATTAAGACTATATAGATTAACAAAAGGGTGCCAGAGGAGAAAAATTACAGCTAGGCACTCAGTGTTTGGAGAGAGATAAGACTTAAAGGAGCGGGAATGTTCTGAATGGTCTGTTCAGGACGAGTTCAAAGAAAGAACAATCCATTTATAAATCTATTAAATACGTTTAATACCGATTTAAAGTAAATAGACATAAACTTGCAACTTTCAATCAACCAAAAGACAAAAAACAAAACACATTGATGCAAGAATCAAATAAAGTGCAGGGTTTAAGGCCTTTAAAGGAATAGTTCAGCAAAGCAATTTTCATTTGCTTACTATTTACTCTCCCTCAAGAGTGGTTTCAAACCTTTATGAGTTTCTTTAATCTGTTAAACACAACATAAATGTCTAAAGAAAGCTAAAAACCAGCAACAACTGAGCCCACTGTAGCAAAAACAAATACTATGGAAATCAGTGGTTACAGGTTTACAGCTTTCTTTAAAACAAAGGCGTACATTTGCTTTTGATATTGTTGGGGACCTAATTTGACACCAGCCCCACAACCCAATTGTAAGATTTAAATGTAACTTCACATTTAAACTGTAAAGTTAAAGGAATGTCTGACAAAAAGGTAGTTTAATAAAGACTTCCTTTTACAGAACAGCACATGTTCACTTTCTGGAAAGGGGGAGGCTCATGACACAATATCTATTTTATCTTGATTGTTGTTTTTTCATAATCGTTGTGGAGGACAAAATTGAAACACATTATTTTTTCCTCCAGGTGCTCTGGTTTCCCCCACAAGTCCAAAGACATGGTACAGGTGAATTGGGTATGCTAAAATTGACCGTAGTGTATGAGTGTGTATGTGAATGAGTGTGTATGGATGTTTCCCAGTGATGGGTTGCGGCTGGAAGGGCATCCGCAAAACATATGCTGGATAAGTTGGCGGTTCATTCCGCTGTGGCGACCACAGAATAATAAAGGGACTAAGCCGAAAAGAAAATGAATGAATGAATAAACTTGACTTCAAGTGACCTACACTTTTCTTTGAAATGAAGTTGCTTTTCTCTTGCACAGTAAGCCTGACTGAAAAATTTCAACAAAGCATTATTTTATTTTGGAGGCGATTATATTATTGGAGGGGACATTTCAATAATCAGTGGATATTGGTGGGGACATGTCCCCTCCATCCATGCTAATTTTACCCCCTTGCTTCAAAATATCTTCTTTTGTGTTCAACAGAATAAAGAAAATCAAAACAGGTTTGTGACAAGTGAAGGGGGAGTAAATGATGATGGGACAGATTTGGGTAAACTATCAAGTCAAAATCAACTATGATCAACTATCATCAAATCAAATTATAAAATTGTATTAACTAAAGGATATAAACACTTAAATCGGTTGATTATTGCATTTTTTTTGAAAACGAATGTTTTGCTTTTGAAATAAAACATTTTTTACCTTAGTAAAAGTTATAGCGAGATGCAACTAATGCTGAGGTCAGACTGCATGATTTTAGCTCCAATTTTGACTTGCCGACATGAGAAATCACTGACAAATGCCTGAAATCACAGTCAATTCAGTGCAAGTTCACGCGAGTAACAATCACACAGTCTGAACTATCAAAGAGGTGATCTGAGAGAATCGCAGATGAGTTGCAGACAGCCATAAGAGGTCTGGAGCTGTCAGTGATTCAAATTAGGCCGTGTTAAATGTGTTCTGATTGAAAATAACATCAGTGATCACCTACAGCCAATGAGAGCGCAGATATCTGCAGGCCATCAGGAAGTTTGGGGAGAAGCTAAGGGCTTTTTTCAATCTATTTGCACCCAAGAAATGAAGAAAAATCTAGTGTTAATCTGGCAGGAGCACACATGTCTGTTTGAAGTTTCATCTGAGCAATATCACAACTGGGTCAAGAAAGAAAAAATAATTAAGAGAAATTGCTAATTCCCTTTTAAAACCCAGGTGAGCAAAAAAAAAACTATATTTTCTACCCCACTAAAGGCTTCTTTCTCATCATGCAGGTAATATCAAAATATTTACAATGCAACCTCGCGTTGTTTCCATGTCACTCGCATGTGTTTGGTTTTGAGACGTTTGCGGACAGAGATAAAGTTGATGGTGATTCTCCTATTATAAAGTCATGCAGTGTGAAACCCATCAGCGACGGAATGCTACCCCAGATAGTCATGCAGTGTGGAAACATCAGTGATGCCACTACTTTGTAAACCATGCAGTTTGAACTCGGCATAAGACCCAATCTCTCTAAAACTTTGCAGACTTCAGATTGACGTAACATGTGCTTACCTAATTTTGTGAATTTGAGGGGTTTTTTTAATACTCAAAAAATGACTTTAGTTGCTTATTTAAATCATCGTCAAATTTAAATTGAGTTGAAACCACTTAATAACATTCAATAACTCGGGACAACATAAATGAATTGTGTGTAACCCACCGTTTTTTAGAGTAGAAATATCTAAAAACTATTTCAATTATGGGAACTCTAGTGACAGTATAGGTACTACCATCTCTCCAAAGTTTCTTATAGTTGGCTCTGCTCAATCTCTTATTGATACTGATTTTTGAATGATAAAAAATAACATCAGGATTTCATTTTCAACGTTACATGCAGTCTTTATACATGTATGTTGTTCAATCCTTTTAAATCAAAATCAAATGTGCTTTAACATTCTGAGTCATCCGATTCTGCAGACTTTTCCCATCTAAAACCATTGTCTAATGGCATTAAAGGTGAAATAGGTACTTTATGATGTTACCATGGTTAGTGCATGTTAGAAAAAAATGCCAGTAATAACATTCTCTGACAGAAAGTCTTTATAAGCCATATTTTCAAAAAGGAATGACAGATCTACAAAGACCGCAACTTTAGCCAAACATTCTACCACAATTGAACTGGTTTATATGTTATTCTTCTGTGTGCAAAATGGAGGAATTTTGGAGGGTGACTGTGCACTTTAAGAGAATTCTTGGAAGTAATTGAAAAAACCACTTCTGGCTTAGGCTGCTGAAGTTTGGTTTTGCAAGGAAATGCATGTCAACTCTTGGGGCAGAGAATCAACAGGAGACTACAAAAATTCAAACATGTTTTTTTCTTCAGTTTTCACAAATAAAGTACACAAAAATAGTGTATACTGTTTGGCTAATCATGAAACTTGCTTAGTTTTGAATATCCTCCCTTCCACAAACATTCCAATTCATGCTTCCTTATTGCAAATATCACCTAAAATCGCTCTAATTTAAGTAAACATGAACTCAATGAACTCACTATAAACATTGTTAACTGCTGAAAAAATATATTTTCCTACATACAGAGGACTCCCAATTATTTGCTCAGTTACTTAGCCCTAAAGCTGAATAGT